>NC_068283.1:38380820-38565820 GCF_025860055.1 Xyrauchen texanus | reverse complement strand
ATATATATATATATATATATATATATATATGATTTTTTTTAAGATCAATTCTTAAACATAAATAAAATATTCCAATCAGTAAGCGTGTGTCTCTAATGGGTAAAGATTAGATGATTCCAGATATCAGCTAGCATCCCCACATTAATTTATTCAAGGTTTTTAATTTCTCTTTTTATTTGTATTTATTAGACTTTTGTTTTCCTGGCTTTTTCATAAGTCATAAGTCTAACCTGAAGTTTCTTATTTGAGACTGATGTCACTACTGAATGTAGACTGTCAAATTTAGGGTTATTATTCTAAATAACCCCTCACCTGTTAGCACCACAAGACTGTCCTGTTTAATATATATATATATAAATCATCTGAAAATGAATGCCTTAGCATTAATAATGTAGTGTAATTTGCAATTTATGTTTTTGTTTGACTTCGTAAAATACTTTTTATTTAAAAAAAAAATAAAGTCTCTTTTTAAACAGATTCAAATTTTTAAATAGATTTAAATTTTTAAATAGAGTTCCATTCCACTGTGCTTTGCCCCAGTCCTTTGCATATATTCAGGGGTGTTGATTCCAGGGGGGATGGGGGGAATTAACCCCCCAATAATCAAAACAAGCACCCCCCCACCAAAGTTATACCATGATCAATGGAAACATGTAACCCCCCCCCTTTGATTTTGTGAAGTGTGTGCGAAGGCAAAATGCTGTGCATGCTTTGGGGAAAGAGTTGGTCATCCTGTTTATTTCCCGTTGGTTTTCTGTGTTTCTCAGCCCACAGGCAGCGATGATAACAGAGAAATTTTGAGGCATCAGCAGTTTTCTTCTGCTCTTCATTGAGTGTTCCACAAGGCCCTTAAAACAACATCTCCACTGAGGGCCAAACCGGCATAACTCATCGTTTCTGTATTAATGATGGGCCACTTGTGGCTCTGCGAGACTTTGGCCAGTGTTACAAATCATCTTCGTGTCGGTTCTCAAGGGCATTAGGTCCTTTGAGATCAAACCATTTCGCCACAACATTCTTGAAAGTTGTGGATGTGTGTTAAGCAGCTTTTGTGTTTAATGTGTGTTTGTTCATCTATAGGCACTTTTGGACCGGTGGACTCCCTTAAAAGGTATTTTTTACTTTATTTAATGTGTCTAATAATAATGGATATGAATGCATCATTGGAAAATTCAAGTACAGTAACTGAAATGGTTTATGTTTATTTCTTTGTACAGACGATCAGTTTTAAAAATGTAATACTATGTGATTTTATATATTTTAAGATTGAGAGTCTGGGTCTGGAACAAGGGTAAAAAAGTAAAACCTTTACTGTAAATAAAGGCATTTAAAAAGTAGTAAAAATAAATGATGAAGGCTTGGTAAAAAGTTTCCAAAACAGTTCTACTGTGACCTTAATATCCCAAAAGAAAAAGATGAAATATGTTAGTTTTAGTAAAAATCAACCCCTGGGACATAAACCAAAAAGTTCCAGTAGAAACACTCCAATGCGTGTTTGATACGGTGAGAGACCCGTTGCTGTTTTTTTGTTATTTTGACTTTTTCTTCCATACTTCTGGTGGGTTTTTTTTGCAGATTAATCCATAGTCTCCTCATAATTCTTTCCATTGCTCCTTTAGCACTTCTCCAACATTTCTTCCTTATATTCTCATCCCTCTCTCTCTCTCTCTCTCTCTCTCTCTCTCTGTCCTCTTCCAGACACATGTCCAATAGGACAGAATAATATTTGGACAGGTGTTCCTTTTTAAACACGTTATCCGCAAGTCCTAGTACGCAGGGGGCCGAACTACATCATTCCTGCACCGTTTCTTAAGAAGATGGATCAGAGGTTAAAATATACAGTCCTGGTTGAGTCATACATACTGTAATCTATACGGCACTACATCCGTAATCCCTGACAATAAAAATCTGTTTAGCACCAATTTTCCTTTATTTTTTAAACTTTCTTTTTTCCTGTTTCAAACAACTGCGAAAGCCACATCTGGAAGACAGATGTATGTCCTACAGCAAGCGCTTTCCCCCTCACTCCACGTTCTCATTCTTTGCTTTCTCTCTCTCTCTCTCTCTCTCTCTCTCTCTCTCTCTCTCTCTCTCTCTCTCTGTCCTTAGAAACATGAGAGCAGTCTCTCTCTCTCTCTCTCTCTCTCTCTCTCTCTCTCTCTCCCTGGGCGGACCACCCACATTAGGAAACGCCTTGGTGTACTGAAGGCAGAAATACAGGGATGGGTTTTTTGATGGATGGCTTTAGCAGACTATCACTTATGTCAATGTCAAAACCATAAACCTGCTCTTGCAAAAGAGAATGAGAGAGAGACATCTCTGCATCTGTCTGTCTGCTGTCTTTCTGCAGTGGCATAAAAGCGTTTTTAAAAATGTGGATTTGCACACTGCTGATGTCTCCTGCCGCTGTTTAAAGACTTTATGCTTAGGTTCTTTGTAGAGCTTTGTTTTTTAACTGATTAATAACTCATGCTTTCTATTTAAACTGATGTATATATATATATATCCTATACAGAAATCTGATATATACAGGGATATATGCCAGAAATACATATAAAATACATATAGAGACATACAGTATATAATGGCGCATACATTTCCAATAACTTTTTTTTTGTCAACATCAAGATTTTAACTATAAATTAGTGTCTATTTGACTTCAGGCACTTTCATGTCACAGATTTAAAAAAAAAATAAAATCATGTTTTTTTATGAGTCTCATTAAAACCGAATGGGAAACTTTATAACAGCCCTCCATTATTTATTTTTGGTACTTTTTCAATTGACTATATTTATATATATAAATATCTATTTTGATTTGACTATATTAGCTTTGTCCCAAACTTTCCATATTAAACTATGAAAATCCATTATAAAAATACAAATGATTACATTTTTTAAATCTATGCTCCTCTAAACAAGGCATGAAATAAACAGGAACCATTTCAATATATTGTGTGAAAATTATTTATTTAAAATTTCTAAAAAATTACGACTGTCCAACAGTTGTGGCACTTTATTTTCAAAAGTTAGTATACTAGTTTACCAAGTCAACAAAAGTGTAATTGAAGAGCATGCTTCAGATGAAATATGACAAAAGTGATGTTTGAAGAAAATATAAGAATCAAGATGTAATTTTGAAAACTTATGCCAAATTATTATTTTTAAAAGTACCAATAATCCATGAATTATCTCAATTAATACGAGGCCATAAAACCACATGCATAATAATTACAGAATACTTAACACAATACTGTACTAGTTTCAGATTGAGTGCATCATGTGACTGGACATCCCAACTACTCATATATTAAAATCACATGTTTGTGTATATATGCCAGATTTCAAAATAATACAAATATGACTATTTTATGTCTCAAACAAATATTGCTGTTTAATTTATGCACATTCTGTATATTTTCATGTGTTTATGAGAATTCATATTTAATTCATTCTTTCTTATTTAACTTTCATTACACAAAACATCGTAAAGCACTGCATGCCAGTTACTCACACCATCAGCGATTATTTCCAGTAAAATGATTTATTGTCATGCTCCAATTTCACACAGCAGCGGAAACATTTGAACAGCAGGCCGGTTAACTGACAAAGGTGCACATGTTGAAGAAAACAGAGTACATCAGAGTTATTAGTAACGTATGATCACTTTAAATGATGTGCTTCAGAATGTGCAGCGTGCATTTGTCCACAGCAATGACCTCATTATAATGCACTTACACGTTGAATAGTTTAGACAGTGTAAACAAAAACTAATTTTACAGAGTTCATTTTTAGAGCAGAAACCACTTCAAAGAAAAATAGGTGCTTCACTATTAGTATTGATCCTGATTTTAGTAGTGATTTATCTTGCGTAAGAAATAAGCACTTTTATGACAGTGTTAAGATGGTAATCTTCAATCAATGCCTTTAAAGTGCTCTGGAAACACATAATTAAATAAAACATACTTTTGAAGACAAAAAAAACCTCTAGTCTGAAAAACTAGAGGTGCACACAGACTAAGAAATTAAACTAAGATAATTAATCTCAAAGACACGTCTAACCTCTTTTCTGTGCTCACATTCCAAAAATTGTCTTTTGGTGTTAAGCTTTAAAACTCCTTAAGCACTTTGTGAATTTCTGGTAACACTTTATACACTTTTTCGTGAATAACATTAACAAACATTGCATATATTATGCTTAACAGATCATTTGTCATATAAATAGTTAGAAATCTCCTAAAACTTTGGTACATACATTAGGGTCCAAAAGTCTGAGACCATTAGTGAAAATGCTTCTTGTACTCAATTGTCACAAACATTGTAATTACAAATTATATTATGAGCACAATAAATGGTAAAAGCTAAGTTGAAAAATTAACATGAATTTCAGAATGTCTTAGTATTTGGAATAGGGCTGCACGATTACATGCAGATTATTTCCCTTGTTATTGAAATCACAATTTATTTAAATTACCATGAATTTATTTTATGAATGCAACACCTACAAAAACAAGCTTAGAACTTTGTGACTTAATAATCGCTGTTGTTTCGATATATTATAATGTGAGTGTTCTAGTTTTGTTGCACTATTACTGATAGGCTTATGTATGGAAGCCCTGAACTGCAAGCTGAAAAAAATTAAATAAAAACTGTGATCAGTTCCTTCCTGAGCCTAAGTCTTACATTTTTTTTCTCTCTTCAAAATGTATTTTTTCCTCTCTTAAAAAAACAATATTATTAGAATTATATTTCACCATGAAAGTCTGCACATGACATAAAGCAACAGAGAACGCATTAGAGCATATGATTAGGTGTTTACTGATAGTGGCACCTAGTGGCCAAGGTTGGTACTGCATTCCTTTTTTTTTTAAGAGTGAAAAAAAAACATTTGAAGAGAGAAAAAAAATTAAGACTTAGGCACAGGAAGGAACTGAGACACATTTTATTATTTTATTTTTGTCCAAAAAAAATGTTGCACGTTGCGGTTCAGGGCTTCTGTACTAATGTACTCATCGAACATGTCTGCGATTGGTTGCAATGCTCAACCACTGAAAACATTTTAAATACAACATTTTAATTGAACGGGAGTAGATCTAAATGGAACGATATAATTGACCCTTTTCAAGATTAGTTCATTGCAGCAGCCGTAATTATAACCTCGATGAATTGTGCAGACCTCATTTGAAATTTGTAATGATAAATGAGTTTGTTTCAATGTAAACAAGGATGTTTGACGGGTTAATTTGCTTACATTTTATTTCTGACCAATGTAAAATATTAAGGGGGGTTCAGGAAAAAAATGCCACTGAAAGTGACAAAAATGCAGCCAAAATTCAAAATGCAGGGGTAAAATATGTCCCCCGTAATATGTTCCTCTATTTTTATTTGTTACATCTAATAGTGTAAGCTTAAACATTATCGCATAGACTGTAATTTGATATGATTAGATTTTTTGGGTATTGGGGTAATACATTCTCACTCTAATTATTAAAATTGAAAACTTCTGTGAGTGAATTCTGTCAAGGATCCGTAGAGAAAAAATACCCTCATCAACATAAATAACACCCCTGAAAATCAAGCCCAAAGGAAATAATCGCCTCTTGAGGTCATTTCTGACTCTGTCTGTGACCTAGAAATAGTGCAGAATCTTAAATATCTCTCCTCATCCTAAAGGTTTCTGTTTATTACCAGGTTCAAATGAATAAAATCTAAGATTTTCAATGTGGACTTTTTGACCCCACCATATTTTTTCCACATATCTGATTGTACAAGAACTGTCTGATCTGTTAAGCATGGCATAATGATTGTTAATAACTTATTTTGTTTTTTGTTTCCGTCTACCCATTTCCGTCGCCACAGATCCCACTGTTGCTCCCATGGCGCCTCCTAAAGGCCCCCCGACAAACAACCCGACAAAGGACCCCAGTAAAGCACTGCCCCGAATCATATTCGGGAACCAAAGGAGCCACCCGACCACACTGTCCCACAGCCAGCGTAAGATCGAAGGGTTCGGAATGGAGAGACAAAGATCAGCGATCCCCTCCACCACCAGATCGTCCACGCTCCTCTCCGCTTCCTCCCTTATTCTCTCCACATCTGTCACATCCGAATCACTCTCTCCTCCTCCTCTTCTGCTCCTCAAGATCTCCTGCTCTTTCTCTCCCACTCTCCTCTCTGCCTCCTGTAACAGAGGACATGTGTAGAATCCTGTCCCGCTTTCTTTCAACATCTGCTCCACCTTTTCCAACAGCTCCTCCATGTTTGCTTCCGGCCACAGGGGGTGATGTCTGCCCCCACACTTGAGTACGAGCTCTAGTAGGTCTGCTCGATGTGTATTGAGATACTCGTCCAACGACACGTCCTCAGGCAGCCGCTCCATGTGTGTGAAGAGCACCATTGCATGTCTACTAACAGCTTCAGGGCCAAACACCTTCTCCAAGGTCTCCAGAATTTGGAGCTCCAGGTTACTGGGGCGGTGGACCGGGACACAGAGCAGGAAAGCATGGGGCCCTGGGGCCGATAAAGCCGCGCAGAGAGAGAACTGACGGCGGACTTCCTCAGAGGGGCGCTCTACACAAAGGCAGTCAGGTGTGTCTACGACAGCCACCTGTAGACAAGGAGAAAGAAGAGTTTTAGGAAAGGGCCCTTGCAATTAAATGGACCTTTTCAATTCACTATTAATTAAGAGGGGATTAATAGTGAATTAATGAATAATTATTAAAATGTGCAATGAATCAATAAGCAATGAGAGACTGTGTTTCAGTGTTGGGTACATGGAATTGGTGACAATGCGAAGTGGAGTAATGTCATTTTTTTGGCTGAACTGGAGGTGATATTGTAAACATACAGTGGCCCCAAATGATTTGAACACTTAAGCTACACTTAAAAAAACAACTTCATATTAAATCAAGATGCTTTTTTTAAAGCGGACAAACTCTGAAAATCACCATGGGTTCAGTTTTGGACCAAGTAATTATAAAAATGACTCTGAGAAGTCAATTTTGCTTTAAGAAAAGGTCAGACAATTTTAAGTGCACGAAAAAGGTAACCATAATGTGGTCAGTTCTAAATGAACTGTATGATTCAAGTCAAAAACATTACTTAATATCACCGAATCAACCTGAATATATTAAGTTACACCAACAAAACTCATTTTTGGTGATATAACAGGTGGAAATAGGTCCTTAAGTGTGTGGCTTAAGTGTCCAAATGCTTTCTGGGAAAACTTCACATTAACCCTTTAATGCATACCTCGGGTCCTTATTGACCCGGGTCCTCATTCCACCCTCAGTACCTCATCCATTGTTTTGTAGTTATGCCCACACCTCTTTAGTATTCCTCAACAGTTCTCTTCTAAATAGCATTACAAAAAATATATATATTTTTTTTTTATAAAAAAATTTCATTTATCATTAATGCATTTGGCAGACGCTTTTATCCAAAGCGACTTACAGTGCACTTATTACAGGGACAATCCCCCCCGGAGCAACCTGGAGTTAAGTGCCTTGCTCAAGGACACAATAGTGGTGGCTGTGGGGATCGAACCAGCGACCTTCTGCTTACCAGTTCTGCGCTTTAGCCCACTACACCACCACCACTCTATAACTACTTAATTATCAAAAATATACAGGGTCATTAAAGACCTGAGATATGTAATAGTGTCACTTTTTTGTGCTTCCATACATCATATTTGTATGATTATTTCATTTCTATATAAGTGTACTATCACAGGATATCTATATCTTTGTTCCTGTGACACAATGGTGAATCATCAATGTCCCTAATGCGTGTACACATACATGCTATTTCTTACTCAAGGTGGTACTGATGTTTCAGTGGTTGAATTGGTTTACATTTGACATTGCTATTCGACAAAGAAGCAACGTGGAAGTAAACTATAGCAAGTGTAACACATGAACGGTATTTGGCTATTGTTATTTGGGTGTACTGCTGAAATTATGTCAGTTGTGCGTCTATTTAGACTCAAAAGTGCATGAGAAAATACATATGTGTAGCTTATGTGTAGTTTATGTGTTATGTGTATAATATAACTCAATATGTGTTTGACGGACAGTTGCGTCTTGTGAAATTTCAGTAATTAAGTAATTAATCCTGTTCTTTATTTGTTGCATCTTCTCTTTGATATATGAAAAATAAAACATCAAAATATGTCAGAACATATTCTATTCTGTTATTTATAATCGTCTAGAAAATGTTTTGAAAAGTGGACACTATCTGGGCATTTGTGACAGATATACTGTAAGTGCCGGGTCGCTAAATAGGCGAGGTATGTTATAATGTTTGTCGAAAACACCCATGCATTCATCCATTTAGATTTCAGAGTCTGGACTCTCCGTTTTATAATTTCACTAAACTTTGGCATGCAAGAACAGTGAGTTTAAGATACATTCAAGTGCACGCAGCTTGTGGTTATGGCTTATGACATGCTGTGTCTATAAATGTGACACATTTGATCTGAAATGCTTTTAATATGTCATTGACAATTTTATAAATATAACAAATGAGTATCAATACTGAATGACCAGACGTGCACAAAAACTTCATCGTTTTCAGAGTTGTAAGCGAGATGTGAACTGACCTGTCGTCCTGCCACATTCACACGTCTCTTCTGACAGTCAGCAGCGGCGGGTGTCTCAGGGCCTGAGCTGCAGTCAGATTCAGATTTCGGGCCGCCCAGGATGGCATCAACCGCAGTGCTTTTCGCAGAACCCGCTGAGCCGAGCAGCACCAATCTCAAGTCTAGAACCACACACAGAAGCTAATTAAACACAGACATGAGCTACAAAGAAACCACTTTTTTTTTTTTGTCGTTTCTCCAAATAACTCATGATAATATTATAATTGGTTTCAGTTATTTAGAGTTTCACCTTAGTATTGAAAAAAATGAACATCACTGTGATCCACTGTTTTAATGTAAATCTTACCGCAGCAATCAGCATATCAGAATATTAAAACCTGGGATTTATCTGCACTGCAAATTTAGAAATGGCTTGAACACATCTCATTATTTAATATTTGAATATTATCCTCAAGTATACCTTGTTCACTTACAGTGCACATAGTTCAACATTATTACTAGCCAATAATACAAGCTGCTATGTTGTGACTTTGCTGTAATTAAGATTTCCCAGTTTTAAAACAAACAGTGCAGGCAAATGAACAATGTAATAATATCTAAAATGTAAAACATTTTTTAACTTAATGTGCCTTTAATTTTCCACACACACACACACACACACACAAAGAAGACAATCATGCCTGTTTATGTCCGTATTGTTTTATGGATCTGCAACAGATTCATACAAAATTTATTTTAAAGCAAGAATTGTTTCCTCATATTTAGAAATAAAAAGCCCTGTTTTACATGTTATATAGATTAAATGATTGTCTCTTGGTTTCCACACAACTAATGCAGCATGCAATACTATGCATGGATTATACTTCTTAAATACCACGATAAATAAACCGGTTCCAGGTTATGAGACCAAACTGAAGCAATGCAACTAACACAAAGGAAAGGTTACAACTATGATAAGAATGTATAACAAAGCAGAACTTGCACATTTTAAGAATGTAATTATCAGACCAAAATATTGCATGCAACCTTATTTTTTATGCACTTTTGTAAACATGCACAACAAGTTAAAGGAAATGCAGTTTTCTCACATGAGCCTGAACACAACAGAATCAAAACAGTTTGTAAATAACGTCCTTTAAATTGTAATATCTATAATGGACACAGAAGGGGAAAGGTGCTTTTACTCTGCTTTCAACTATAATGTCTTACACAAATGGATTAGCTGGATTTAAAAGTGAAAGGTTAAGTTTTGCATCATACAATCTTGAAGCAATATCGCCACCTTCAGTATAAGCAATATCGCCACTTTCATGATGTGTGACTTATTACCACTAATTTAACTGACAAATACATTTAATCAAAACATTTTAAATGGGTTTTGCTAAAAGTTTTAATCAAAAACTTTTTCAGTCTTTAATATTAAACATGAGTGAAAACTACATTTATTTTTATTTACATTTTTGGATGGAGCTACATCATTTGTGTGAAAAGAAATAATAACAGAAGATTATTTTGATTAAAAATAAAAGTAATGAGGGAGACTTTTACCCCACACTTGAGGGATATTTGGGGTAAAACATTTTTCTTTAAAACCCTGTAGTATAATGTATAAAGTAACAAATTAGCATATTGTTTATTCAAAATGGTTTTAATTTCAAGCATAACATGGAAATATTCCAATCCATTAAAAAAGATACAGAAAATATTTAAAGGAACAGTACACCAAAAAACTATAATCCTCTCATCATTTTCTCACCCTGATGTTGTCTCAATCTCATGACTTTCTGTCTTCTGTGGAGCACATACGAAGATACTCTTATGGAGAGATGATGTCTATTTTACCACATAATAAAAGTGAATGGTGACCGAAATGTCAAGCTTCAAAAAGCACATAAAGGCAGCATAAAAGTAATCCATACAACTCCAGTGGTTTAATCCATGTCTTTATAAGCGAACCTATCAGTTTTGGGTGAGAACAGACCAAATGTTACTCCTTTTTTACTATAAAAGTTTGACATCAGCAGTCTACTAGGCGATCATCAAGCTTGATTACACTTCCTACATTTACATTTACGCATTTATGCATTTGGCAGATGCTTTTATCCAAAGCAACTTACAGAGCCCTTATTACAGGGACAATCTCCCTGGAGCAACCTGGAGTTAAGTGCCTTGCTCAAGGACACAATAGTGGTGGTTGTGGGGATTGAACCAGCAACCTTCTGCTTACCATTTCAGTGCTTAAGCCCACTACGCCACCACCACTAGTGCCATCTAGCACTCTGCGCATGCAAGGAAGTGTAATCAAGCTTGAAATCATGATCGTGCTTAGAGACTGCAATGGAAAGTTGATCAGTGAAAAAACATTGTATTTTGGTCTGTTTTCACGCAAAGCAGATTCGATTGTCAGAAGACACGGATAATTAATATGCTGCCTTTATGTGCTTTTTGGAGCTTGGTCACCATTCACTTGCATTGAATGGACCAATAGACCTCATATATCCAATTAAACATCCTTGTGTTCTGCAGAAGATAGTCATACATGTCTGAGATGACATAAGGGTGAGTAAATGATGAAAGAGTCATCATATTTGGGTGAACTATTTCTTTAAGATAGTTATATAATCTAATAATCTTTTTATGATTATTATTTAAGGCACATTAGCTGTAAATAACCTTCTTGTTATTATATTAGAAATATGGAAATGTACTGTTCAAGAAACATGTTCTTTGACACAAAGCTTTTGTCTTCCCGTTGTATTTTCATGGTCCTAAACACAGTCTTGTTAGCTTAAATGTGATAAAACCATAATTTTTGAAGGTAAATGAAAACTTTTTAACTGAAAGTAAATTTAAACCTCTTTCTTTTGGGTCTGTCTGTTCTCCTTCACTGCTTCCTGCTCTTTCTTTCTCTTCCTGGTGAATTTCATTCTGTGTCGTACATCCCTCCATAGTTTTCACCTAAAGGAACAACAGAATAGAACTGTCACTTTTGGGTGAACTGTTCCTTTAAAATGAGCGTGCTGCAGTTCTGATTTAAAGGGACAATGATTGTTAGAGGAGCAATGGAGGACACCATTCCTTTCAGATGACTCAGCAGAGAGGCACTAGTATATAAACCCACACTGTGCATACTTCAGCTACAGTAAACCCTTTCCAAACTCCCTCATTGTCAGTTTAGAAAACAGCCTAAAACACAAGCAGCACCTGCTTCGCCCAGCAGTGCAGCACTATATAACAGCTGGCATACCAAACAATTGTTGTCTGCTTTTGTTTTTGTGGAAGCTAATAAAAAACACAGGCTTTCGAAAGCTTACCTTAGACTGAGAGACTGATCTCTCTTGTGTAACATGTGCTTGTGAGCTGGCCTGCCCTGTGTTCCTCTGCACTTCCTGTTTCTGCTTCTTGTCTGTTCTGTGGTTCCACTAAAACACTGCCGGCAATGTGGCCCTGCCCAAACATGTGATGCTGCTGGGTCACCCTCCTCCTCTTTCTCTGAAACACCTCATTTAGAGAGGTTTCTTTTAAGGTTGTGCTCTGCAAATATTTTCTTTGATGAAAGGGTGGAGAAAGGGGTATTGTAACAGTGTTGTTAACATTATTGGGGGGGGGGGGGGTGAACCACATATAGGAAGTTTAGCACTCTCCCATGGTCAAACTCAACCAGTTAACCAATACTTCAAATATTTGCATCAGATTTAAAAAAGCTTTAGCTTTTGTTGTGGCATTTCACAAGGTAGTTAAAGGGACAGTTCACCCAAAAATGAAAATTCTCTCATCATTTACTCACCCTCATGCCATCCCAGATGTGTATGACTTTCTTTCTTATCTAGAACACAAACGAAGATCTTTAGAAGATTGGATCGCTTCAGAAGACATTGATTTAACCACTGGAGTCTTATCGTTTACTGTTAAGCTACATTTATGTGCTTTGTGGAGCTTCAAAATTCTGGTCACCATTCACTTACATTGTATAGAGTTATTAATAGAGCTGAGATATTCTTCTAAAAATCTTCATTTGGGTTCTGGTGAAGAAAGAAAGTCATACACATCTGGGATGCCATGAGGGGGGAGTTCATGATGGGAAATGGCTTTACATTAGTTTAACCCAGCATAGGTGAGCACAATGCACGAAAAGGAAAATATAAAACTCAAGACCTAAACAATATCCTATCTGTATAATATTAGTATGTGCAACACATATGCATAAATACAATAATAAAATCCTTACGGGTTATTTCATGTCAAATCAACCAAATTTCAGAAACCTCTCCAGCTGAATTTGTTTTATTTTGTTAATTTTTTGGAAGAAAGATCAACATAAATGATGATGAAATCCAAATATTAAATGCCGTGGATCCATATTTACATACTAATCCACTATTTTGTATGGTGTGGGGGTCAGAGGTTTTACCAGTATGATACTAGAGCAAAACTAAAGGTCAAATATATATATATATTTTATAAAAACCCTAATATTTTAAAAACCCTTTATATATATATATATATATATATATATATATATATATATATATATATATATATATATATATATATATAAGGGGTTTTTAATCATTTTTAACCTTGTTTATCATAGGCAAAAAATTTCATTTTGACCCCTCTACAAATTACTGGATTAAAAATCATCAGCATTTAATATTTCAGTTTTCATCCTCATTTGTTTATTTTTTTACCAATATAAAAATCATCAAATACAACATTTGGAGCCAGGGACCAGAATTGACACAGAATGGCCATGTTTTCATTGTAATAAACTGTCAAATAACTAAGAACTGTTCATGCAAACTAACAGAATAAAAGTAAAATGGCCATTTGCTTTAAATACAGAAAGTATTTGGACATGTAAGCCGAACATAATATTACATAAATGTCATTGCATTAGATAGAAAATATCAAAACAAAGAGCAAGAAAAGAGCACAAGCCAACTTTTCAAGCAAAACATTGAACAAAAAGAAGCATGCAATTTTGTATTTATAAAACAAATATACTGTTAGAAATGAAGTCAAATTATTGGTACACTTAATAGTTGTCAAATGTCCTCTGCTAGGTCACGTGTGTGAACTTGATGGGAACTCATTTCATGCATCCACTAAAATGATTTGGTTAAAAAAATCACTGTAAAAAATTACTAAAAAAGTGATGTTTGTTCAGAGAAAATGTCTAGCATCATTTGTTTGCAGATGCCACTTGGTTTAATATTTTGTTATCAAATGCAATGACATCTTTAAAGGAATATTCCGGGTTCAATACAAGTTGTTCAATCGACAGCATTTGTGCTATAGTTTTGATTACCACAAGAAAACAAAATCAGACTCGTCCCTCGTTTAAAAAAAAACCCAGCAAAAATCAGTTACAGTAAGGCACCTGCACTGGAAGTGAATCGGGCCAGTTCATAACCGTTAAAATACAGTAAAAAATAAATAAAATTAACTAATATTAGTCAAAAACAAACTCAACATCATTTGCTAAAATGACTGTATAAAACAAACCCATTTAACAAGATATTTGTGATTTAATGAAAATACTTTTTTCCCCAAAGTCAATGCAAAACATGTATCAATGCAAATATACTGTACATTTTATCCCCTAAAACTACTTACAATCACTTGTCTAAAATGGTCACACATTTGTGCCATAAGATATTTGTTTATAAGTTTGGCTGGCTGATTTTGACAGCCAGAATAAGAATAATAATGACACATTTGCATGGAAGAAGCTCCATGGAAAAGCAATCGTTTTCAGTAATCAATTCTACTGAAGAAGTACCCTATTCACCAAAAGTGCTTGAATAATAGGAGCTTCCCAAGATACAGTGAGGAGTATTCAGCAGGTCATGTGATCTCAATATGACAGGGGAGACTCATAGAGTCTGATCTGAAAATAAATAATGTTTTAAACATTTGGGTAAAGTACCGGTAATCATTTCTTTAGGTGTAAAACTCTTTAAGAGGAGAACATTACTTAAATTAAAATTAGTTTATACATGCTTTTCCTGTAAGATTGCTAAAACATTAAAACTACAATATTACAACATTTACATAAAAAATACAATATGTGAAATGATGAGTGCAGATGAACTGCTGTTGGTGTAAATTAACTCAACATTAAATTAGGGAAGAAAAAAAAACATTTGGCCCCTAAATGAAACAGCACACATTTGTATAAAACATAAAATGCTATTGACATTTTGTTCACAAATTTGTAAACAAACACACACATACACATACACAAACACACATTCACACACACTTTTTATGATAGACGGTAACACTGAAACTTTGAGACCATAAACACAAACAAAATAGTTGTGTCAAACATGTTCTCTAAAATAGGGTATTTTTTGAACAATAAAAAATGACTTTAAATAGTATTTCTTTAAATACAAATACAAATCACAGACTGAGAATGTCCACTGTTTTGTACAACACATGATCAAGAAAGATACAAAAGAATATCTGGTCCTCGTTTTGGGGCCTCAGTACATTTGTAATCCGTATGTAATCCAGTCTATTGTAGGTAACAGAGATTCAGAGTCCAGGCATAATATAGGCGACGTTGTCCAAAGTATTTGACTGCAAAAAAAACAGGGGTAGGGCGAAGAGTTAAAAATCATTATATAAACAACAGTGTTTGAAATATGAAAAAAAACAACAACAAAAAAAACAATCTATCATTTTAATTTATAATAATTTATACTAATGTCATAAAATATTTTTATATTTAATACAGTTTTAATATATTTAATTTATATATCATATTTTATATTGCAATATATTAACAATAAAATTAAAACATCCTAGTGTGATTGAGGATACTGCTATTTAAAACCCCTTGAATAAAAAAACAGCAGTGTGCCTCACCAGGACGCTGCGTGGACAGCCGTTGAGCTGGGGGACTTGAGCTGTCAAACAGGTCAATGGACCAAGAGCACATAAAATAGAGTCCAAGAGAACAGATAGACTGCCAGAAACTGCAACCATACCCTACAGAGACAAGAAAGACAAT
This sequence comes from Xyrauchen texanus, assembly GCF_025860055.1. NCBI lineage: Eukaryota > Metazoa > Chordata > Actinopteri > Cypriniformes > Catostomidae > Xyrauchen > Xyrauchen texanus. The sequence continues at coordinate 38,550,197 of NC_068283.1, read as the reverse complement.
TGCTGAGATAAACACCTGCTGTGGTTTGTACGATGCTTAGTTTTAACCCCGATGGCTTATATATTTTTTAAATAGAACAATCTGAGTTCTATACAGTTCCCCAAAAATACAAATTCTCTCATCATCATTTACTCCCCCTCATGCCATCCCAGATGTGTATGACTTTCTTTCTGTCAAACACAAATGAAGATTTTTAGCAGAATATCTCAGCTCTGTTGGTCCATGCAATGCAAGTGAATGATGATCAGAACTTTGAAGCTCCAAAAAGCACATAAAGGCAGCATAAAAGTAATCCATATCAATCCAGTGGTTAAATCCATGTCTTCTGAAGTGATCCAATCGGTTTTGGGTGAGAACAGACCAAAATATAACTCCTTTTTCACTGTAAATCTTGCCATTACAGTCTCTTGGCAATCATGATTTCAAGCTTGATTACACTTCCTAGTGCTTGATTCCTGCGCAGAGCGCTAGATGCCATTAGGAAGTGTAATCGAGCTTGAAATCATGATCACCAAGAGACTGTAATGGCAAGATTTACAGTGAGAAAGGACTTATGTTTTGGTCTGTTTTCATCTAAAACCTATTAGATCGCTTCAGAAGACAACAAGAGGCTTATGGATTACTTTTATGCTGCCTTTATGTGCTTTTTGAAATTCAAAGTTCTGGCCAACATTTACTTGCATTGTATGGACCTACAGAGCTCGAATATTCTTCAAAAATCTTTGTTTCTGTTTTGCAGAATGAAGTCTTACACATCTGGGATGGCATGATGGTAAGTAAATGATGAGAGAATTTCCATTTTTGGGTGAACTATTCTTTAAAGTAATATTTCTGAAGTAATATGATGATTATATATAATATATAGGTCATTTTGTCATTATGGAATGTCTTTTATTAACTGTATCTTTTTGAGGGACAACTGAGCCCCTATTTGGATGGAATAGTCCCTAAAAAGGGACATTTTTATGACACAAACCTCTGTCTCCTGAAGTCGATGTCCAATCAGAGACAGGGATTCACCGAGCAGCTGCAAATGAGCAGCTGCATCAATGGGGTCAATGTCAGGTACCCGTGCCGGAGACAACGACATACCCAGAGCCGAGCGACCCTGAGGAGTCAATCCGGCCCCTAAACCAACAGCTTTACTGGAGCCTGAGACACGGGGATACACAGGAATATCGAAGCACAGAAGCGATAAAAGACAAGAAAGCAGTAAACTGCAAATAACTACATCACAGAAAACACAAGAACATTAAACAAGCATTGGTCTTACCTTTGATTTTGCTCTCTGATGTTGTTGGCTTTCGTTTGACTGTCATAGCTTCAGCTTTATTCTGTTTGTGCAGGAAATATTGAGCTTTCTGTCTCCAAACCTTCAGTGCAAGAACAACCAGAAGGATATGCAAATCCGTCACACATGTGACTGAAATCAAAAAACGTTGCCATCACGTTCAAGCTTGTAATGCGTGCTGCTCCAGGGTGGCCGGGCACATTTAATAACCAAATCATTTTTTTTAAGTACAATTAAAGTACAAATGAGAGATGCTGACCAGTTTGTCTTTTTCAGGCAGCTGTTTCCACATCTCTCCGAGTTTCTTACTCAGCTCCCCAAAGACTGTACAAGAAAAATGACAAGATTTCAAACTATGTTGAATAAAATTGGCCAACAATTGCAATCCAACCAATCACAGAACAGATGATTGACACGGTGTTTGTGTGGGTGACACAGATTGAAAACTCACCTAACCCAGGCTGCTCTGCGTTGATGTTGACCCTGTACTCTTTACAAAACACATGATATGCTGTCATGTTCTTCTTCTTCGGCTGATAGCGTGCAATAGAAAACACTCAAATGAATGCTATTAAAAAACTCACACATCAGGTCTGCTGTTTGTGATTTATACTCATGGCTCAAATACATGAAAGGTTCATTGGCAAACAGATATTGTAAAATGGTTCGTTCCGAGTCTAAATTCAGTTTGGATGAGCCGCATTCGAAGCCATTGTAAAATCCAGATAAACGTACATTAATATTAAAGGTATATTCTGGGTTCAATATAAGTTAAGCTCGATCGACAGCATTTGGAGCACTACAGGAAATTAATTCGACTTGTCCCTCATTTTCTTTAAAAAAAGCAAAAATCGAGGTTACAGTGAGGCACTTACAATGGAAGTGAATGGGGCCAATTTTTGGAGGGTTTAAAAGGCAGAAATGTGAAGCTTATAATTGTATAAAATTCACTTCCACTGTAAGTGTCTCACTGTAACCTCGATTTGAGATTTTTTAGAAAATGAGGGACGGGTGGTCTGGGTAGCTCAGCGAGTAAAGACGCTGACTACCACACCTGGAGTCGCAAGTTCGAATCCAGGGCATGCTGAGTGACTCCAGTCAGGCTTCCGATGCAACCAGTTGGCCCGGTTGCTAGGGAGGGTAGAGTCACATGGGGTAACCTCCTCGTAGGTTCTCGCTCTCGGTGGGGCGCATGGTGAGTTGTGTGTGGATGCCGTGGAGAATAGCGTAAAGCCTCCACACATGCTATGTCTCCACGGTAACGCGCTCAACAAGCCACGTGATAAGATGCGCGGATTGACGGTCTCAGACACGGAGGAAACTGAGATTCGTCCTCCGCCACCCGGATTGAGTCGAGTCACTAAGCCACCACGAGGACCTAGAGTGCACTGGGAATTGCGCATTGCAAATTGGGGAGACAAAATCCATTCAAAAAAAGAAAAGGAGGGACGAGGTGAATTTATTTTGGTGGTAATCAGCATTATGCCACAAATGCTGTCGATTGAGCTTAATTTATATTGAACCCAGAATATTCCTTTAAGGCACCATATTAAGATGATACGTTGCTAGGCAACCATAAAAGGACTGCAGTTAGGCACTGAAGTTTTTACCTCTCAAAAAATAAAACACAAAATTAGTCCTAAAGGAAATCCTATGGGAAACTTACCTTGTCCTTGTCATTTTTCTCTCTATCCTTTTCTTCTTTCTTTTTCTTCTTTTCACTCATCAGTTCAACGTTTTGATGGTGATGGGAAGAGGTGGGTGGAGTCATAACGTACATCCCACTAGAGTTACTATGATTGGATGAGCTGTGAGTATGGGTGTGGCTTCTAGACGGATCCCCTGGTTAACAGACATAGATTCAATTTGCAGCCCAACTGAAATATGACGAATTAAAGGGATAGCGCACCCACAAATGAAAATTCTGTCATCATTTGCTCATCTTCACCCATATAGTATTTCTTGCTCTCTCACCTGGACTGCTTTTCTTCCCACTGCTTCCACTTTTACTGTGTTTCTTCTCTCTTGATCCTTTCTCTCGGTCTCTCTCTCTGTCTTTATCTTTTTTCTTTTTACTCTTCTTGCTCTTTTTCTTCTTTTTTGAGAGGTGAGTGTAGGAGTCATCAATCACCAGCTCACCGGCCTCTAGTTCTCCACCTGACGATGAGCTGTCTGCTCCCATGCCTCCAAAACTGGCACCGTAATGACCTGACACATGCAAACACGCATTTAATGTCACAATAGAGAGCTGTTCAAAACAACTCACATGTACAATATTCGTGCACCAGAAATATTCAGCGAGTACGTTTGCATTGGCAGTTATAATTGAACTACTGTGGGTTTTAGCATTGTCAAGCTACAGTCTTTATCGCTCTGTCCAAGTATACACGACACCATACGCAAACGAGTAGCTGAAGTGTATTGAAGTGTACACATGCTAGACGGAACCGATCTACAGCCGCATTATCTAGGTCTGTTAGTTCAATTTTGCAAAAAACGGACTGATTTCAGTCGGATTAGCACGTTAACATGACATCTTACAAGACAAATCATTGCTTTAGTCCGACTGCAATCAGACTTATAAAGTGCATGCAAATGCACTTATTGAGTCTCATATTCAGGGCTGGACTGGTAATCTGGCAAACCGGGCATTTTCCCGGTGGGCCGACGCACTTAGGGGCGGACTGGCCATCGGGCCACAAAACGTGCCGAATGGGCCACGTTAAGCTAAAATGAGCCGCCGTGGTATGCAGGACGGACCACAAAATGGCGCCGCGATATGCAGAAAAGGACAGCAAACCAGTTTGGGGCCAGTTGCCATGTAAAATCCCCGGTTGATTTCTCTTCCCATTCCAGCCCTGTTCACAGAGTTCTCTGAAAACAGTTCCTACAATTATTAAAGTATTTAATATGGTGTGCAGTGGAAATAGCAAACAAAACAAGCAAATTAGAGCACCGTTTTGCACATTATTGTTCGTTTGTTTGGTTACACTGGTTCATTTTTAATTTCTTTGATTTTACAAACTGTATGGACAAATAGTTCAAGGTAGAAATGTTGAAATATTTACACAAATCAGGTCTGGTTCTGGCATCATACAGATATCAATCACACAGAGCATAATAGTAAAAGTTCTCACTCACCCACAACCTCCACTTCCTTCCCGACTACAGGCAACGGCTCTCGGCTGTGCTGCTTTTTCTTTGGTGGCTTAGACATTGTTTTGTCTTTCTCTTTTTCAATCTTCATTTCTCCTTTCATCGAGCTGGACGATGAATGATGATGCCCCACAACACCCGAGGAAGAAGAAGAATGGAGAGGAAAAGAAAATCCCTCATTCCTCTCAACGCCTTCGTTCTTCTCTTTTGAAGACAGAACGAGCTTCATCTTCAATCCTTCAGCATCACAGAGTGTCAGCGGCTCCCCTTTCCCTGCTCCTCCGTGGAACAGTAGCGACTTTGAGGAAGAGGTATGTTTCTTAGATGAAGAAGAACCGGGTGGGCGTGAGTGAGATAAGGAATGGCTGTTCTTGGATCCACCCTCCCGCTTGAGGTCTTTGGAGGAGGAGTGTGAGGAGGGGTGGGGAGGGTAGGAGGGTTTTTTGTGGAGGTGAGGCCCAGGGTCGCAGCCCGTGGCCAGCGGGGAGGTGATAGCCTCCAGGAGGCCCATGGCCGTGTCGGTGGGGTGGGACGCATGAGATGAGCATGAGGAGGACAGGGAGGCCGAGCGATCTGAAGATTTGTGCTTCTTCTTGTGGGGCGGCTGACCAGAGCTGTGATGATCTGTCAGAGAATGAGAGTTAGAAACTACTGTAAATACAAAGTAAACTCTGAATCAGTAAAGCTGGTCTTTTTAAGTTTTCAGAGTGGATAAAGGGGCATTTTTAGACACAAAAGTTCTGATCCAAAGTTCAAGCGCACCAGGGTCAGTACTAGTATTATGAGCTTCTTTTGACCTTTATGGTGGGTAATAGTTTCACTCTTTGTCTGACCGAGGGAGTCCACCTTGGTCGTTTAACTGTCTGTCTAGGGGGGATGCAAGGAAAATCTAGGGGGGCAACAGCCCCCCCAGCCCCCGCCATAAGACCTGATCGTGCTTCCCACCCTTTTAGACCAAAGAATGTCCAAGACTTTTCCAGCCATTTATGCTTATTGGATCATTTTGATTCAGACCGATTTGCAAATGAATCATTTAATTTATTGAAAAGAAATTACTCAAAAGAACAAATCGCTGACAAATAGACACATTAAGAGCAATATCTAGCTTGTGAATAGTTTAGAGCAGAGCATTTATATATATATATATATATATATATATATATATATATATACTAGACATTTACATTCAATTTTCAAGACTTCTGAGATTTTTCATTTACCATGACTTTCGGGTATGTAAAACTCATTTTTAAAATACACTTAATATTTCCAGATTTTCCATGACCGAGGGAACCTTGTAGTGAACTTTCCACCTTTTTTGCAACAATTTTAGGCCTCTAAAGTATGTCCGATGCAAAGATTGTTCCAAACACAAGGTAACAAAATTATGACCCCTAAAAAATTGAGTATTTTTCCCAATACTTGTGTTTGCAAATATTGGGTGAGTATCGAGTTGTTAACTTAGCAACAAGCTAACGTATAGCAATTAAAATGTGAGTCTCTCATGTGGTTGTCTTGAAGAGCTCTGTTTGTGTGGCACACATAAGTGAACGCTAATGGAGTTGCTGCCCATGAAGAATTTTTCAATTCAAGTCACATCCATACAAATACATTTTTGGTTTTCCGTTTCCAAATGTGTGATAATGGAGAGCGTCTAAATTCTCAATTTTCAGTGGACTAAAAGTTGGAAAATACAGATAACCAATTAATCATCTGATAGTTTTAAAAGTCCATTTTTAAAATGTAAAATAAAGGTATTTCCTTACAGGGACAGATATAGAAGCTAAAAGAGCTAAGCTCTTTATAGAAGTACAAAATTAAGCTTGTCATGACCTATATATTTCACTAGATGAGCTTTAATGAGGAATAACATTTATTATTATTCACAAGATATGAAGTTGGAGATACAGTGTTTGTGCTGGTGTTTCCATCTAGTCGTATCTAGTTTCCTCGCTTTAATTTAGAACACTTGATTAATACATCAAAATAACAAAATATGCATTGAAGTGAGGATAAAAATATGGATAAATGTCAATAATGAAATATTTAGACACAACAAATCCCCACATGATTGTTTTTATTTCACCTCTATTGGCCGCTGTTTTACTGTAGATCTGAGCCGTTCTAACTATATAATCCTCCGTTTTTCCTCTTTTTTTTTTGCTGATCACCTAGTTTCAAAAAGTAACTATCGGCGCCAATTAATCTGTAAAACCGATATATCGGTCTTCTTCTAAATGTTGCATCAACGCCGTTGATTTTGCTACGTTTAGAATGATGCTCTCTATTACCTCCTCTGAAAATGCTCTCTATTACCACATACTTTGGAAAACACTGACATCAGAGAAACTGATACTAGAGTTTTAAACGAAAATGGATAAGTGTGGATGTGGCCTCGGTCACCTATTATATTAATATTCCTTAAGGCAGCTTCACTTCGTTTGGAACAGCGATACCGCTACCTCTAAAACAAGGCAAAACTCTTCCTCACCTCTGTGGTAGTAGTCATCACTCAAATACTTCTTTTTTTTCTTGTGAGAATCTTCCCCTAACAGGAAAAGGTCAGAGTCCTACAAACGACAACAGTGCACAATGAAACAGGTGTAATATTTCCCTCAAAGATAACGTCAGTGAGCCATCAATCCACATACGTCTACTGAACTAAAACTACATTAGCAAGAGCTAATGACCTCTGGACTGAAGTAAAGATAAAGGTTCAAATCCTTCTCAGACCAGATGTCATATCTACCTAGGTAACAAAACATCAAGTTGCATGTGTTTTATTATCATTAATGTGTAATAACAGATATTAGGGTTATTGCCGTTAATGAATAACAGCTATTTTGGAAGCAGATATTTTATCAGGACTCAATAGCATTGGTGACTTCAGAAGTGTGGGTAACACTTCAATATTTGAATATTAAAAAAGTCTTTGGCGACTCACATTCTCTGTGAATGTCGCCACCTACTGGGCGGGGAGGAGAACTTATATTTATATATAAAAGACTTAACTATTGATCTGTTTCTAGCCACTGTTTACTTGCTTTGTATGGACCTACAGAGCCAAGATATTCTTCCAAAAATCTTTATTGTTGATTAACAGAAAGTCACAAATCTGGGATGGCATGAGGGTGAGTAAATTGTGAGGGAAGTTTCATTTTTAGGTGAACTATCCCTTTAAATTCTATGTTTAAATTGTTTACAACAGTTTAAATGCTGTGTGGAGGAACGACCCGCCCCTCCTTCTTGTCATCGTCGCCCCATCTCTGAGGGTCATCCTTCAGCCAGACTCAAACGATGGGAGTGGGCAAGAGAGAGAAGAGGCACATAGTTAATAAGCCTCGTTTTGGCAGCGGGGTGGAACGAGCCACACCTGATGTGTGTTTGGCCTCGTCACTGCTGCCAAATAAACGTAGAGTGCACCTTATCTCGGGGAGCCGGCTTCTATTTCCTTCTGTGCACACACTGGCATCCTCGCAGATCCAGGAGCAGAGTGGGGAGGTCTGGTCGAGTTAGATGTGATGCCAGGGGATTGGAGCACATGTAGTGCGGACAGGCATGGATGCTGGACCACCAAACGCGTCCGCTACCCCTCGCATCACGGACCATGGAGGCTAGCGCGTGTGGCTGCCGGACCCCACCCACGTCCTGGATCCTCCTCTGGACACTCCCTATCCTACATGACACCCCTTTTCACCATGCCAGACTCCCTATTTATTCCCTCTTCTGGACTTTTTTGTTTATTATTATTTTTAATAAATGCCTCTCTGAGGTTTGATGCCACGCGCACGGTGTCTGTCTCTTGCTCACCCTGCCACATATGCAACTTGATGTTTCCGTATCTACCTCCCTGCTGTTACCTTGTGTTGTTTCTTGGAGGTTTTGCGCACCTGCGCTGCGATTTCTTCTTCCTCTCTTAACAGATCTTTATACGAGCGCCTCTTCTCTCTCTGGCTGCGACCCGCAACAAGCCCAACCTCTCCATCCATTCCTGACATCTCTATGAGGACAGAACACCATCCTTCAGACTAGTATGTTATCAATGGACATGTCTGTTTAAATTAAATAATGTGCTTTTATGTGACAATCATTACCCATCATTGCTTTCTTCTTTATCTCCTCAAATGCCATGATCAGCCCTGGTTTATCAGGTGGGATTGGTCAGTCTGGTTATCCTAGTATGCAAGAACAGATTCAAGAAGACATCAGTGAGTTCAGTCAAACACCATCGATCTTGAATAAAATACCAAAACAAATGATCTGCAATGACCATTCCTGCTCAAATAACCAACATCCCTCTTTCTGCACAACCTGCACTTCAGTGTGTACTAGTTATCTGTGTGACTTTATTGCAACCAAGATGACAGATTACAGATTTTTTTGCATGGAATACGATTTCTTATATAGTATCTAGAGTTTGTTTGCTTTTGTTGTTGCCACTTCAGTTTACTTGCTTTGTGCTTATGTAACATTTGTGGTCACCATATCATTTTCATATTTCCATTTGCGCTATTTCATAGTTTTGATGACTTTGCTATTATTCTAAAACATAAAACATTGCAATAATAAAGAATGACAATGGTGTCCAAACTGGCCACCTTTGTTTGTATATATTTGTTTCCATGCCACTGTCGTCTTTGGGGATAAGGCACTATTATCTGTAAAGCTTGGGTAGCTCAGAGAGTAAAGACGCTGACTACACCCCTGGAGTCGCAAGTTTGAATCCAGGGTGTGCCGAGTGACTCCAGCCAGGTCTCCTAAGCTACCACATAGGCCCGGTTGCTAGGGAGGATCGAGTCACATGGGGTAACCTCCTCGTGGTCGCTATAATGTGGTTAGCTCTCGGTGGGGTACGTAGTGAGTTGTGCATGGATGATGCGGAGGCAGCTGAGATTCGTCCTCTGCCACCCGGACTGAGGCGAGTCACTACAGCACCACGAGGACTTAGAGCGCATTGGGAATTGGGTATTCCAAATTGGGGAGAAAAATCACTATATATATATATATATATATATATATATATATATATCTATATATCTATATATATATATATATAATGAATGTATGTATGTATATATAATATGTATATGGGTCAATGACATGACAGAAGTTTTTTGGTGTCCATATGGTTTAGTTAAATTTAAAAGGGTTAAAATTGTATTACATTTGAAATACATTTCTTTTATTGAGGACCTAGTTTAAAAGTTAATAATATTTGGGGGATGATGGCAAAAATGTAAATGTGGTGTAACCGTAAAACTTATAATTAAACTTGCTTAAAATAGATGAAATTCTCAATAAAACAGTTTATCAACTGTTTAACAATCAACTAGTTTGGCATAATCTTACATTAGAAATAGTTGATAGTAAATAAAAGCAATGGAACACCATTGAATAGCAAGTTTACTTCAAATAATGTAATTATTTTGATGAGTGCACTTACATACACTCTAGGTGGATAAAATGTGCAATATTTCTCATTCTTTTGTGGTTACGTAACTTGACATTTCCAGGCGCATTCAGTGTTACATTTGTCAAATTACATGAAACCAACACAAATACAAAATGTACGTTTGAACAAACCTTATGCATGCTTTTAAAAGATTTTTGAATTGCTCATCTTACCAACCCTTATTTGTAATTAACCCGATATATATATATATATATATATATATATATATATATATATATATATATAAAATATACAAATTACATTTTAATTAAATTTTATTTCAATATAATCAGAATCTTAAAGGAATATTTCACCCAAAAATGAAAATGCATCATCATTTACTCACTCTTATGCCACCCCAGATGTGTATGACTTACTTTCTTCTGCAGAACCAAAATAATTTTAGAAGAATATCTCAGCTCTGTAGGTCCACAAAATGCAAGTGAACGGTGGCCAGAACTTTGAAGCTCCAAAAGGCACAAAGGCAGCATAAAAGTAATCCATAAAAATCCAGAGATTTAAACCATGTCTTCAGAAGCGATATGGTAGATGTGAGTGAGAAACAGACAATTTCAGGTCCGTTTTTACTGTAAATGTCCACTTTCACGTTCTTCTTCTTTTGTTTTTGGCGATTCCCATTCTTCGTGCATACCACCACCTAATGGGTAGGGAGGAGAATTTGTATTAAAAAAGGACATAAATATTGATCTTTCTCAGCCACACCTAAAATGTTGCTTCTGAAGACATGGATTTAACCACTGGAGTCATATGGGTAATTTTACGCTGCCTTTAAGTGCTTTTTGGAGCATTCACTTGCATTTTATGGACCTACAGAGCTGAGATATTCTTCTAAAATCTTAGTTTGTGTTCTGCAGAAGAAGGCAAGTCATACACATCTGGGATGCATGAGGGTGAGTAAATGAAGAGAGAATTTTTATTTTTAGGTGAACTATTCCTTAAACATGCAAAAGGTACAAAACAAATGGAACCAAAATTATTAGAAAATGTCTCATTTGGCATTTTTTTTGCGATTATTAATGCACTATTATTTTTAAAGCTGTTTTTCAAACACAGTGTATTGTGAAAATGCTATACAAATAAAATAGAATTTTATTTTATTGCGGTATAATCAGAATCTTAATATGTAAAAGGTACAACCAACAAAACCAAAATTATTAGATAATGCACATGTCTATCTGTTTTATCAATCCAACGGACTACTTGCACAGCTGCTTCCACATATCTACATAGTGTGGCTCAGGCAGTGTTCACCGCGCATGCGTACGTGCATAGATTAATTCATGGAAAAGGAAAATTATTTATTTTCTTTTTTTACGTCTGTCAGTTGATTAAAACAATAAATTATATTTTTGATTTAACACGATGTCTCAGATTTATAATTTGCTGAAATTTGCAGCAAAACATATTTTTTTTCTTTCCAAATATAGCTACATTCAGCTCCAGAATAATCCATCAAACATGTATAACCTGCAGCAGTCTAGCAGTCTCGTTCACGCATGTTTAATTCGTTGATGATATTTCATACATGTTGAGCTTCAACGTTAAATTCCACCATTCAATGATTGCAAATTACTTTACTCTTGTTAAATGTCCCAGATGGTTTGAATTATATATAAATCAGCCCTTCACTTACTCTGCAGGCTTTAAAAATGACTAATAACAGAATGAAGCAGTTTTATTATCTAATTAATTAAAAGAAATGTGCTAAAATATATATACGGCACTATAGTGGATATTTAATTATTTTAAATGATATCATATTTGGCAGCACTTCTACTTATGCACTTACATTTCAACATACATGCACTGTATATCGCTAAATATGAAGGTAAAATAGTGCCTAAATGATTTTCATGTGCTGTGTAAGATTTGTAAAAATGTAAATGAAGTTATAAGCATGACAGAAAACTGTGCATGCGCAAAGTAAGATTTGTGAAAGCGTAAATCAAACTGAAAGTGTAAAAGTAAAACATGCATGTTTTATGCATGCAAATAGAACATTTTTTAAAGGTGTAAATCAAGTTGCAAGCGTAAGACAAAATGATTAGCAATACTTGAATGCTTTGCATAAGTGTAATTCATGTGAACATACACGCTCTTTTAGTGTGAGAGTAAAGTTGAGCTGACACCATTTATTGATATAAATATGATTCACTATGTGGCGTTCAAATGTTTCTTATTGTTGCTGTATCATAGAACTCGTGGTTGAAAACTATATAATAAATTAACCATTTAAAACGAAATCTCTGAACAGATCACTCATATCATTTTCATTTATAGAATGAGTTCTATGATAACAGCAAGTTCCATCCATCCATCCATCCACCTGTTTGCCATGCCAAGGATAATTGAAAGTAATTAAAATATAATTAAAATAATGAACAGCAACAATAAGGAACATTCGAACACCATATTGAGAATCATACATCAATAAATGGTGTCTGCTCAACTTTACTCTCACAATAAAATAACGTGTTCTTTCGGACAAAACACGATTCACCAGTTAATTTACGCCATTGCGTAATGAATGATGTCGATATGCATAATGGTAATACGTTGGTGTCATTGAATACACACACAAACACATTCAATAAAGCCATATGTAAGTACAACTTCAGATATAATCTGCATTCACAATACTCAATAGTAAAATTCGTTTACATCTCTTGATTGAAACGTTTCGCTCTCCTTAGTTCAGTGTACTGGTGACTTGCAAACTGCTGTGATCAAATCAATGTACTGTTGAAGCGAGAGCTTCTGTCGCAGGATCAGTGTACTGTTGACTCAAAAACTGCTGCGATCGACACAATGTACTGTTGACGTGAGAGCTTCTGCCCCAGGATCAGTGTACTGTTGACTCGAGAGCTGTTGTCCCATGGACCGTGTACTGCTGACTCGAGAGCTGTTGTCCCAGGATCAGTGTACTGTTGACTCGAGAGCTGCTGTCGCGGGATCAGTGTACTGTTGACTCGAGAGCTTCTGCCCCAGGATCAGTGTACTGTTGACACGAGAGCTGCTGTGATCGACTCAATATACTGTTGACTCGAGAGCTGCTGTCGTGGGATCAGTGTACTGTTGACTCCAGATCTGCTGTGATCGACTCAATATACTGTTGACTTGAGAGCTGCAGTCATCGGATCAGTGTACTGTTGACTCCAGATCTGCTGTGATCGACTCAATATACTGTTGACTCGAGAGCTGCTGTCTCGGGATCAGTGTACTGTTGACCCAAGAACTGCTGTGATCGACTCAATATACTGTTGACACGAGAGCTTCTGCCCCGTGACCGGTGTACTGTTGACTCGAGAGCTGCTGTCGCGGGATCAGTGTACTGTTGACTCGAGAGCTTCTGCCCCAGGATCAGTGTACTGTTGACTCGAGAGCTTCTGCCCCAGGATCAGTGTACTGTTGACACGAGAGCTGCTGTCGCGGGATCAGTGTACTGTTGACTCGAGAGCTGCTGTCACGGGATCAATGTACTGTTGACTCGAGAACTGCTATGAACGACTCATTGTACTGTTGACGCGAGAGCTGCTGTCCTCGGATCAGTGTACTGTTGAATCAAGAGCTTCTGTCCCGGGATCAGTGTACTGTTGACATGAGAACTGCCGAAAACGACACAATGTACTGTTGACACGAGAGCTGCTGTCCCGAGATCAGTGTACTGTTGACTCAAGAGCTGCAGTCCCGGGATCAGCGTACTGTTGACTTGACAGCTGCAGTCCCGGGATCAGTGTACTGTTCATTCGAGAACTACTGTCCCGGGATCAATGTACTGTAGGTCACTGGTTCGATCCCCACAGCCACCACCATTGTGTCCTTGAGCAAGGCACTTAACTCCAGATTGCTCTGGGGGGGATTGTCCCTGTAATTAGTGAGTCACTTTGGATAAAAGTGTCTACCAAATGCATAAATGTAAATTGTAACTCTGAAAAAATTAAAGACTCAATGTACTGTTGACTCATGAGCTGCAGTCCCCAGATGAGTGTGTGTACTGTTGACACGAGAGCTGTTGCGACCGGATCATCATCATACATTGATAAAATGGTAATACAAAAAGTCATAAGCATATATCCATTGTTTTATTTGTTACAGTTTCTGCTGTTCAGCAAAATACACCTGAAACATACATTTCGCCATTAATAACACACATGCTCAATGACAGCAGCTCACCGGTTCTCAGTTCAGTGTACTGTTGACTCAATAACTGTTGCACCTCTAGCCTTCAGTCCAATTTGTGAACTAGTTGGAGAGGTTCAGTTCAAAGAAGAGTTGGCAAAAGCAGATTTCACCAGTTTTAGGATCATATTTCTCCCGATTATCGGCTAATTTCTATTCGGTGTGTCTGGCACATCTGTGAGACAGATTAAGATAGAGTAACTTCAGTGTTGACTCGAGAATCAAACGATTCAGTCCAATTTGGTGAACTGATTCAACTCGTTCACTAAAAAGAACCGGTTCAAAGGAACGATTCGTTCACGAGCTGAACATCACTACTTGCCAGTGAGAAATTCGTGCCAAAAGTGTGAGCGCAACTTATTATATAACTTATTATTATAACTTAAATGATTTCTGGAAAACATTTATGCCACAAATACAAGTCATTTAAATGTTTGCGGTAGTTTATTTTACACATAAAGACTAATATTACGCGGTCAATCCGTTTTGCTGTTCATTACACCTTTTATTTGCTTGCATATCGCTGTTTTTGGCTATGTTAAGCGCATAAACAGTGCCAAAAGTGTAATCGCAGAAAAAAAAAAGCAAGTCAGAAGAATACACACCAAATTAACTTTGTGTTAATATGAAATTGCTGATTCGCAATACAGATTACACTTATACAAAGCATTGCTGATATTTTTTTCCTACTCTTGCAACTTAGAGATATGCATGCATCTGGATACACACACACATTAGTGACAGATCAATAGGGTAGAAGCTGTAGAAAGACATTGCAACTTTATCCACGACTCCAATTGCTGCCTGACATTTCCTGGAATCTCAACACAATTAATGAGGAGATCTGCCCAAAACTCATTATCGCCCATTTACCGCCTACTTTCGAAAAGATGCACACACTCACACACCCCCTTCTCTTCGCTTCATCTGGATCCAGCGCTCTTCCTTGTTTGAACTAGAGTGGGATTCGAGGAGCTGCGGACGTTCCGCGCGCCATTAGCGGATAGCCGAGCGCGCGCAGACCCGCGGCTTCTGTGCAAACAGGCCGGTATAGGGTTACATCTCAATAAACACTGCATTCCTACCGTGCAATTTTCTAGATTTCTACAGTACTGCAGGATTGGCACGAAATGCATGTATAGTATGTGCAGATAATGCTAGCGATATGCTAAAATCAGTTCAATATTACCTTGAGTTGTATGTGGGTTTAGTTGGCAAGCGACGCCATCTTTATTCGGAGTCAACAAAAGCAGCCAGAGAAGGGGAGGAGCGAATTTGAATCCAGAGTGCATCACAGTGAAAGACCCAATTTCTGCTCCCCAAAAATGACTATTAAAGTACACATAATTGATATTTACCCTATATAAGTGGTATGCAAATGCACAATTTATATTTAGTGTTTAGTTTTATCAGCAATGTTGCAAAAGTGCAGCACAAATAAACAAGGGGGGGCCTCATACAATCTTGGCATTATGTAATTTATTTGGTCATCTTTTATTCAATTCCAAAAATGAACTTACAGTAAAACATTGACATAGTAGGCTACAATAAAGGCATAAAAATGAATAAGCATTGTTTCAGGAACAAAAATAAAATGTGAAGGCAATTAATTTTTTTGTCAGTGGCAAAAATGGATTTAACCAAAATTATATCACAGAATGTGTACTTATGCAAGCATTATGTTTATATATATATATTTATAATTTATATAATTTTTCCTGTTTTCCAAACAAAACCCTCATCTTCCTAAAAGTTCTCCCAGAATGGCACGTCTTTGCTTCCATTTGTCTCTACCGGTCTCCCATATTCTGCATCTGAATACTAAGCGATGTGAAACTGGCCAGTAAGTCTGTCACCTCATCCACCTGCAAAACACATGAATGGCAAAGTGTTTCAAAGCCACAGTGACAATAAAGTTTTAGAACCATACTTATAAAATGTAGACTATGGATCAATGGATTTCCCAACCAAGATTTATAAAACAACAAAAAGTGCATTAGCTCTGTAGACTGAGCCTTACATGCGTTACGTCCAAGGCCATTTTTAGGTGAACTTCATTAACTGGTGGCTCATTGTTTGAGCATAAACCTGACAAGACATACTCAAAATAAAATTTACTTTTTTTTAATAGTCTCTTAGGAGATACTGTACAAAATTCTTAAAATTATAGACAAAGAAATTATTTAGAAAATCTTAAATTGATTGTAAATACCCAATATGTCCTTGCCACCAAGTAAATAATCTCAAATTAAGGCTTACCATGTTCAAGTTCTGATCTGGGAGCTCTACTTTGTGCATTATAGATCATTTTCTTAAATAATGTCAAGTGAATTTATAAAAGCTACTTCAAACGCCAGCTAACAACATCATTAAATTAATTACTTTACATAATACACACATTTGCTTTGTCTTAATCACAATATGCTGAAAACTGCTCCGTTAATGTTTTCACATTCACAATTATGAATGACAGACGAATCACGTAACTGTACAACATGACATATTAAATTAAAAATGGCAAATTTCGCCAAATGGTGAACCGTTTGCACCCTTGGAAATTAATGTCAGTCAGCACAACATTTAAATCATAAAACAGTGTTCAAATATTGCACATTTAGTTGGATACATCTCACATGACAAACACTCTTAACCTGAACTGCTTGATGATGCGCGGCACTGGAATAATCCATGAGATTCCCGCTTAGCATCTTAAACTTGAGTCCCGCCATCATTGATTTGATCTCAAATGACATTGACAAGCGGTGTTAGACTACGGAATACGTGATGGTTTTTTTTAACCCTTTATATTATTCCTGCAACAACTTTATGACAATTAGACAGCGGTGCATAATGAACTGCAGCAGAACAGCAACAAGGATATACAATCTGGCCATATCTGAATTTATATTGTGGTTACCTCTACTGTCGGTTTTGGAAACATGTGTGTTTTACCTGTTCTCTGGTGCGGGTGTTCTGTAGTTGGGTTGAGATGTGCTCCAGTTTCTCTCTCTCTTCACTCTGTCCCATTATATTCAGATATTCCCGCAGCATCTGAATAATCTACAAACATATCCATAGGTTGTCATATCAACATAGTGTGTTTATTTTAGGCTACACCTGAAGGTGAAGTGTGTAGTTTTTTTCCATATAAAAATTTAGGGCTGGGAATTGATAATAATTTTCCTGATTTGATTGATAAACAAGCTCTCGATTCGAATTGATTCAGTTTCGATTTTGGTTATATTTTATAAAATCTTCCATTTAAAATTCTTCCATTTTGCTTCCATTTGAAATTCTCTCTCAGCTAATGCTGTTAATTATACAGGGGGTCTTCTAACTTGGTACATTATGAAAATCTAAATAAAAAAAAATGTATTAATTTCTTATTCATTACATTATAATCATTTTGTTCACATTTTAGCTTTTTAAAAATGTACAAATTCTTTGTATCCATCAAATGAAAAACTGCAAACATATTTGTTATATGGTTATTGTTTATGTGCATAATTTGTACTAAAAAGTATTAACATTGGTTTTTAGAACAAGTGCTAAAACGGTACTGTATCTTAAGAAAAGCGGCAGTTCAGTGTGCATCACAAATTAATGAGAGTTGAATGGCTTCTTTACTGCATACAATAAAATATGTACTTTTTGTTGATTTTGATACACAAATAATTGTAAAAAACTGAACGTATATAAAAAGGCATTACTCAATGATAATTGGGTGGCGTGGATCTTGTCTTTGAACACAAGTTAAAGGGAATGAGTCAAACTCGCTCTAGTTGGTTGGGTAAAAATGTATCTTGGGATTTAAGAATCAATATCATTGTTCAAATGAAGATTGTGATTTATCGGAAAATCTATATTTTTCTCCTATACCACAGACATCTTGCAGTGGGACATTTGTTGGTTGATTCCCTTGAAAATGTAAAAAATGTGGCTCAAAATATTGCTCTGATTGGGCAGTCTGACATGTCAACTTCAAGCTCAAACATTGGTGTGAGTTTGGGGCAGGACTAACTGTTCAGTAGACTTGTTTGAAAACAATAATTTTTGCAATTCCATTAAGCGGTGCCAAAATTACACATTTTACCTTTAAAGACACACAGTTCAAATACTAATATATATATATATATATATATATATATATATATATATATATATTTTTTTTCCAAGGCACTATATATACTATAGTGCATGCTATATATATATATATATATATATATATATATATGACTATGAACATGTTGAAATGTAAAGGTTCAACCAAAATAGAAAATCCTCTCATTACGCACACACAAAAAGATTTTTATAAGAATATCTCAGTTCTGTAGGTCCATACAATGCAAGTCAACAAGGTCCAAAACTTTGAAGCTCAAAAAAAAAAAAAACACACATAAAGGCAGCAAAAGTAATCCATATAACTTAGTTGTTCAATCCTTGTCATCAGAAGCAGTATGAAAAGTGAGAAACAGATCAATATTTAAATCCTTTTTTACTATAAATTCTCCTCCCTGCCCAGTAGGTGGCGATATGCACAAAGAATGCCATTCATCAAGAACAAAAGAAGAATGATCAAGTGGAGATTTATAGTAAAATAAAGGACATATTTAAATATTGATCTGTTTCTCACCCGCACCTATCATATCACTTCTGAAGACATGAATTTAAATACTGGAGTCGAATGGATTACTTTTATGCTGCATTTATGTTCTTTTTTTTCCAAAGTTCTGGCCACCATTCACTTGCATGGATCTACAGAGCTGAAACTTTCTTCTAAAAATCTTTGTGTTCTGCTAAAGAAAGAAATTCATACACATCTAGGATGGCTTGAGGGTGAGTAAATTAGAGAATTTTTGGGTGCACTATTCCTTTGTGTATGCATAAGTGTTGAGGCCAACTGGGCAAACTCTACCCCTTCAGCACATTAAGGCATTTGATAATCACCTGTGTGACCTCTCCTCTGAGGGTTTCCAGGCTACGCGAGTCTCCCTCTTGTAAAATGTTGAGCTTTGAGCGGGCAAGGTGCAGAGCGGTTCTACCCGCACGGTCCAATGCATCAACTCGAGCACCTAACAGGACGACATACAACATTTGAAATGAATAAAGGGGTAGACAGAGATCCAAATTTCAAAAGGAAAACAAAAATCACATAACCATAATTCAGTTATGGTTTTAAAATCTATTCATATTTTTTTATCTTACCTCCTCGCAGTAAGGTTGTGATGACAGGCACATGGTTGGTGCAGGCAGCTGCAGAACATAAGTTAGTTAGTAGTCATTTAGCACTGTACTTTGTACTGTAGGATACTATTTAATCTGGATGTGTATGACTTTTTCCTTCTTCTGAACACACATTTTTAGAAGAATATTTCAGCTCTATAGGTCCATAATAGGATGCAAGACAACAGGGTCCAAAACTTTGAAGCTCAAATGCACATAAAGGCAGCATAAAAGTAATCCATTTACATTTGGCAGATGCTTTTATCCAAAGTGACTTACAGTGCACTTATTACAGGGACAATCCCCCTCGGAGCAACCTGGAGTTAAGTGCCTTGCTCAAGGACACAATGGTGGTGACTGTGGGGATCGAACCAGCAACCTTCTGATTAACAGCCCTGTGCTTTAGCCACTACGCCACCACCACTCTCACTCTCAATCCATCAGTCTCCAGTTGTTAAATTCATGTCTTTAGAAGTGATATGATAGGTGTGGGAGAAAATCCTTTCAAATGGCTGTCCGAAGCGCTCTTCTCTCCTAAGAGTTCATCTTTTGTTTTTGGAGATTTACATTCTTCGTGCATATCGCCACCTACTGGGCAGGGTGTAGATTTATAGTAAAAAAAAGGACTTAAATATTGATCTGTTTCACACCCACACCCATCATATCACTTCTGAAGACATGGATGTAACCACTGGAGTCATATTGATTACTTTTATGCTGCCTTGGTGTTTTTTGGAGCTTCAAAAGTTCTGATCACCATTTACTTGCATTGTATTTACCTACATGAGGGTGAGTAAATGATAAGAGAATTTTTGGGAACTTATCCCCATTCCTTTACTATCCATTTAAGGATGATAACATTCCTATAATCAGTTCATATGGATGACTGATTATTCAAAACCTCTTGGCTCAGCATGACATGGATTGTTCAACATGACATGTGGCAAATTTGATAAATGCACATTTTTACCCAGATGCAGTGGCGTGTTTCCAAGGCTGTCTCTCTGGTTTGGGTCAGCACCATAACTCAGCAACAACTGAACTATATTGTTAAAAGTTCAGAGAGGAGAAACACAAATTGATTGTTTAAACAAATAATCCACTAAAACATTTGAATGAGTTACACTTTTTACATTTTATGCATTTGGCAGACGCTTTCATCCAAAGTGACTTACAGTGCACTTATTACAGGGACAATCCCCCCGGAGCAACCTGGAGTTAAGTGTCTTGCTCAAGGACACAATGGTGGTGGCTGTGGGGATCGAACCAGTGACCTTCTGATTAACAGTTATGTGCTTTAGCCCACTACGCCACCACCACTCCACTAGTGAGTTAAACTACAATGGAAAGATTGCTGCAGCAATATAAGCTATATGACATGAAACAGTACTCACAACCCTAATTGGTTAAGTAATGTGATATAAATCTGAGCGAAGTGGCATTTTTAACATGAAAAAAATGTGGGGCAAAAAAAATGTGATACTGGAATTGTTTGGATTGTGAAAAGGCGAGGGGTTAAAATGAGAGGGATTCGTGATGTCAGCCGAAAAGCTAAGTCATTTCAGAGGCGGAGCAAGTAATTACATTTTGCTGAAATATACCAAGACAAACATTATTTTTCTTTGGAATAACGTGCAATGATGAATCAACCTGGAACCAGGACCAGGAGCAGGTACAGTTAAAGTCAGAAGTTTACATACACCATAGCCAAATACATTTAAACTCAGTTTTTCACAATTCCTGACATTTAGTCATAGAAATCATGAGCTTTAAAGTAATGTCCTATGATTATTAATAATTAACATATACTGTAGGTGCACGACAGTGCAGCCAGACAGCTCCTGTCTGTACCTATAACTCAACTGGTTTTGCTTCAGGACAGATACACTGGAAATCGAGTGACGAACCGCCATTGTAAAAACGTAACGTATGTATTTAATGTATCCTGGGTCATGTTTCCTTTTTATGTTGCATAGTTTTGTTCATGGTTTTCAAGTACAAGGACATGCATCAAGTGACATATTTTTGTTGTTGATATCAACATCAAAACAACAGGAAGTTTTCTCTCCCCCTTTTAACATTTGAAGAGCATATTTACTTATATGAGCCCATTATTATCCTGTTTATTTCCTAATTACAAACAGAACACACATATTACACAGAGGAAAGGCTCCTCGTTACGATGGTTAGGTCAGTGTGCTAGTCTTAAATGATAGTAATCATAATAAAAAATTATAGTATTTATGAAAAATAAATACTAGCTGAAACGCATCTCGAAACTTTAAATACAAATGCCGCTGTTGATATAAAATGAGGGCTAATAGATTCTACCTTTAGATTATTTCATATGAAACTACCATTGTCAAAATATAACAGTTACTTTTACTCATGTAAAATCCTGAAACAATTTTGTAAAGGTGATGATGTATAATGAAAAAATAAATTGCTCTTTTCCTCCTCAATTCTGTCTGTATCACATGGCTTTTTTATGGAGGTTTTGGAGCAGTGGCTTCTTCCTTGCTGAGCAGCCTTTCAGGTTATGTTGATATAGGACTTGTTTTGCTGTGGATATAGATACTTGTCTGCCTGTTTCCTCCAGCATCTTTACAAGGTCCTTTGCTGTTGCTCTGGGATTGATTTGCACTTTTCGCACCAAACCACGTTCATCTCTTGGAGACGGATTGTGTCTCCTTCCTGAGCGGTATGATGGCTGTGTGGTCACATGGTGTTCATACTTGTGTACTATTGTTTGTGCAGATAAACGTGGTACCTTCAGGCATTTGGAAATTGCTCCCAATGATGAACCAGACTTGTGGAGATCCATAAATTGTTTTCTGTGGTCTTTGCGGATTTCTTTTGATGTTCCCATGATGTCAAAGCAAAGAGGCACTGCGTTTGAAGGTAGGCCTTAAACCACATCCACAGATAAACCTCCAATTCAGTACACCTCATATCAGAAGCTAATTGGCTAAAGGCTTCACATCATTTTGGGGAATTTTAGAAGCTGCTTAAAGGCACCGTTAACTTAGTGTATGTAAACTTCTGGCCCACTGGAATTGTGATATAGTCAATTCAAATTAAAAGTGACAATTGTCGGAACAACTACTCGTGTTGTGCACAAAGTAGATGTCCTAAACGACTTGAAAAAAATGATAGTTTGCTAATATAAATCTATGGACCGGTTAAAAATGTGTTTTAATGACTTCAACTTAAGTGTATATAAACTTCTGACTTAAACTGTAATAAAGTATAGAGTGTGCATTGAATTTCATGTTGACTTTAAATGTTAAATGATTGCATTTGTCCCAGCTTACCAATGCTGTTATTGCCATTGCATGAAGAGAAGTGTAAGGCCGTCCTGCCCTTGTCATCAGCAGCACAAGGATCGGTATCATCTTCCAGTAACCTACGAACTAGAAGGAAAATAGTGAACATATTATAACTTCACTGTAGATCAGACTGCATCCCATTTGAATAGTGATCATTCTCACCAGTGTCAATATCATTGCAGTTTGCTGCTTCTCTGAGCCTCTTCACAGCTTATAATAGAAAGAAGAAAAAACACAATTGGTTAACAGGGCAATTATTGTAATATCTTTTTATTATTATTATTCTAATTTAATTATTTTAATAAATAGTTAAACCATTATTTAATTAAGTAACTCCTTTGGCTAGATTTAGTTTACATGTTGCATTAAAATGTGAGATTTTAAAATATTTATGGCATTGCATGAACCCACCATACAGGTCTTTTCCAATGGGCCCCATGTTCCTCCGGGCTCTTCCCAGCCGCCTCACCTTGCTCGCTGTGATCTTGCCCGGCGAGCTGCGTCCCGCCTGCAGCAGCTCACCGGGCTGCCATAACAAGTGCAGGTACCGGAGATCCGTATCCGCTGTCGGTCGGTTTCGGTTCAGTCTCAGTGTGCTCAACGTATCAAGACGAGAGATACTGAACCCGACCGCACCTGCAGCAGCCTCCATCGGCGTCTCATCCTCCCGTTTCTCGGTGTCTCCCACAGGCCCGCTCGTCACCGTGTACTCGCTCTCCGAACTGGACGGCTCGCCTTCCGAAGCAGCTGCTGCAACAAGCGTGCTCGACCCATCCATGTGTATAAGGCGTTAACGGATAAATGTCAGCATGTAAATGTCAGTTTCACCCGCAGGGTTACGATGTAAAATGTAAATATCCTAACGCAGCATTTCCACACAAGTCAAGACTGCATTTTTGGCCACGGTTTGACATAAATAAACGGAGTTCCTTTGTCGTCCATTGCGATTTGATATTATACTGTTAATGATTCGTTCCGTATTCTAATAAGCCGTGAACT
Source organism: Xyrauchen texanus (assembly GCF_025860055.1). NCBI lineage: Eukaryota > Metazoa > Chordata > Actinopteri > Cypriniformes > Catostomidae > Xyrauchen > Xyrauchen texanus. The sequence continues at coordinate 38,526,547 of NC_068283.1, read as the reverse complement.
TTGCTCCTATTTGAGCCACAATGTCGCTGTTTCCATGTTTTGCGCTTGTTTTCAGTAAAACAAGTCAGCATTTATCAGGCGGAATACAGGGTGGCCATGGCAGCCAATCAAAATCGATGTTGTTGAAGCTCATCCGTCCAATCAGAGGACGTATATGTACGTATGTGTGTATGTAGTATGATGCGTTATTCCCCACCCGTATTCCGGCAACTCCTACTGTTTGGGATGTCAAATGATTGGACGAACGTTGTAGAACGTCACCAGCTTGACGACGTCTTCTGATTGGCTGATTATCGATTACTTCTGACGCTTTATCGTTCCGACAGAAGAAAAACTGGCTGAATAAATGTACTGGAAATATAAAATGTCAAGGTAACCACGATTTCCCATGAGAGAATATGTATTTTTGTAATTAACTATTTCAGACTTTCTGAGAATGCTGTGGAAAAGAAATACATTATTGGGTAGCGATGGAATGTGAAAAAATTCAGTTTTGGATATAAAGAAGACCGAGTTTGAAAATGTATATAAATCTTCCGGTCTTTAATATAAAAAAATAAAATATATTTTTTCTATAGAAATATAAAGGTGATTTTTTATTTTTTTTGTAGCTAAAAATATATATTTTATTATTATTATTTTGTGAAAATACGTTTTAAAAGTTTTTATTATTTTATTAATTATGTTTTATATTTATTTTAGAAATGAACAATCTTGAATTTGCTGTCAACCTCTTTATTTTTGTAAGCTAAATTTTACTAGTAAAAATGGTCCACTTTCCTTTTAGAGTTATTATTTCATTGTATTGTATTATTTAATTAAATGTTTTGAAAATAATGAATGGTCTTGAATTTGTTGTCAAACTCAAGCAAGAATTATAAGCAAGAATTCCCCACTTTTGTTCATAGAGTTTGAAAACTTTTATCAATCTTCAGTCTTTAATATATATATAACAAAAAACTAATTTCTTTCTCTATAGAAAAAGGTTTCTCTATAGGAATTAAGGTTTAATATGTATGTTTTTTTATTGAAAGGTATTTTAAAGGTCCAGCAATTGTTTGTGAATTTATTGTTAACCTCTTTATTTTATGAGCAAACTTTATTAGCAAAAATTTCCTAGTTTCCTTTACAGTTTGAAAACTTTATTATATTTATTTCATGAAAGAATGGTCTTGTATTTGCGGTCAACCTCTTTTATACATTTTAAATAAAAATAGTCATTTATCAATCTTTCTGTTTATATAACATAAAATACAATATTTTTCAAGGTACTACAATAATATGTTTACAAATCCCCCATTCACTCGAACATATAATGCAGTTTATTTAATTCTGTACAAGAATGCACTATTCATGTTCTTTTGGGAAATATTTATAAATAAAAGGAAAAGGTGATTTAATATAAAATACCTTTGTTTATTGTTTAAAAATAAATAATAATAATAATAATAATAATATATTAGGAAAATATTAAATTATTAGAAACAAAAACTATCTGAAATTAATTATTCAGAAATTGGACATCTTTATTGTAGTTATAAATGAAAATACATGCATATCACCCCATTAAAATACATATCTGATAAACCTAAACAGTATAAAAAATAAGTTATGCATTGTATTGCACACCAAACCCAACACCATACAACAATATACCAATTTATACTTTGGCTAATAAAATACAGAATGGTAATACTCTTATTATCTTTATTAATTTAACCTGGTATGGTACAATCATAATCTCAACATGCAGAATGTAAGAAATGCTCTTTATAAAAGGCTCCATGAGAACTGGGAGGTAGACCACACAATTTCACAAGCACATCTGATTCAGTCTTTGATTTAGTTCGTGTTGATGCCCCTCAAAGGTCAAAAGTTAATTGCTGAGACGACAGCAGCGCCAGCATGTGTCAGGTATTCGGGGACTGATGTGTCATCGCTAGGGGCAACATCTCCCTGGTAATCTGGCATTAGCCCTGCCTCACGGGCATGTTGCCATAGGTGACTGTTGCCTACAATACCCTGTTTTCTCAAGTAACCTTGGCGACAGAAGAGGGGTGGGTTACGACTGGTGAGGGACATAAGGAAACAGGTTTCTGTGAAAAAAGGACACAGAAAGACACATAATTAATTATTAAGCCATAGCAATGCAGTCATTACTCAAAGTGACTAACGCGAGTTGAATATACGGACCAGCATAAAAGGCCCTGAGGTCAGTTTGAAGGCAGTGCTCGAGGAAGCGTCTGAGAGGTTGGCTGTGTGATATGGGCTGATCCCACTCTGTCAGAAAGTCCTCCACCATGTGATGCACCGCCTCAGGTCGTGGGAGGGGCCAGCCAACTGGACGCTGTCTCATATCTTTCTCTATAAAAACCATATAGGTTACAGTGTGATTCTGACATGAGAAGTCATGCATCGAGATCTCTCCTTCGTTTATGGACTCTCTCTGTGCTTACCTATCAATGGTTATACTGACAATCTATAATCCACAAAACAACTTAAGATTGTGTGAAAACATACGTACATACTTAGCAAATTGATCATGACTTGTACCCAACGTAATGGCTTTAAAAACAGCAGATATGTTCACCTGTAGGTAGTGTTTTGTAGTAGTACAGGACTGGATGGAGGAAGTTTGACCTCCAGGCTTTGGTCCATTCTGATTCGGCCCGACCTGCCCCTAGTGTATCAGTGTGGTTCAGTCCATACTGCATGACCAACACCAGAAGACCACGTTCTGAGACATGCCGTCCCGACAGAGCTGGCAGCTGAGGTAGGGCCTGCAGAGGAAACTCCTCCAGATATTCACAGTGAGACCTGTGGAAAGACAGAGAATCATGTAAACAATCAGATCATATTTGTTTTTAATGTATTATGTCTGTATGAGTCACACACACTTCTGATTGACCGGGCAGTTCTTGAGTTAGGGTTAGATGCTTCACACACAAACACCCACTTGTCCTGCCTGTTTACCTAATCAGGCTGTCAGACAGATCACACCAAGAAACCTTGAAATTCTGGTGCGGTGTTTTTTTAAAAATACCAAAAGAAAATCTGCCCAAAAGATAAGAGCAAACGAGACGAATGGATTGAACATTCCTTCATCTGCTAAATATGAAATCTAAGAAACTAGATAGGTCAAATTTGTCAAGACAAAATTTGATGTTTGCTTGAAAGAGCCAGGACTGAAATTTGGCAGGATGTATGCCAAAAAACTTTTAAATGGAAAGATAGAGAGAGAGAGAGAGAGAGAGAGAGACTTATTTAACTTCAATTAAAAGAATATTCCAGGTTCAACACAAGTCAAGCTCAATCTACAACAATTGTGGCATAATGTTGATTACCACAAAAATACATTTTTTACTTGTTTCTCATTTTCTTTAAAAAAAGCAAAAATCTTGGTTCCAGTGAGGCACATACGATGGAAGTCCATGGGGCCTTTTTTTGAACATTGAAATACTTTATCAAACATATGGCCACAAGATATAAAGATCATAAATGTTAACATGATTTTAGTGTGATAAAATCACTTACTAACCTTTTCATTTATCAACATTGTTGCCATGATGACGTAACGCCATAAACCCTAAAATGATTGTTAAAAACTAAATTTTATACAACTTTAAAGCTAAAATAATACACGTTTAAACAGAAGAATTAATGCAAGTGCTTTTATAAAATTATAAGCTTCACATTTCTGCCTTTAAACCCTCCAGAAATTGGCCCCATTCACTTCCACTGTAAGTGCTTCACTATAATTTTTTTTTGGTTATCAACATTATTCCACAAATGCTGTTGATTGAGCTTAACCAGAGATTATTTAGCAGAGACAGGCTGCTTCTATTAAAAGTAATGGGAGAAATTGGAATGCTCCAGGGCCGTATCAAGACAGTGTGGTGCCCCTGGGCTATACCTCAAAAGCCCCCCAATCAGACAAGACATAATCAAGGTGATTTCTCAAATGTAATTTCCTAACTTGTCCAACTACATACATGTAGGCATATGAGCAGTGAGCACTATATTCAAATGTCTCAATTTATTAATACTACCATTAAAACACATTTGATTTTTAATCAATGTAGAATGTGTAACTTAAAAATAAACAGATTTGTGTGTGTGTGTTTTGTTGGGTGACAGTTGTAGGTTACAGTTTGACAAGAGTTTAGAGTGTGACAAAAGCACTTTGTTGTGTTTTATTGCAAGTGTACACGAATATAAGTAAACACTTTGCAGTTTGAATGATGTCCTGTATGAACAAAATGACGGAGTATGTTTATGTTTGATCGCGCCCACGGCTCTCTCTCTCTCTCACACACGCACACACACAGTTCGATCGCGCCCGCGCCTCTCTCTCTCGCTCTCTCTCTCCACTGATCTATATAATGACATTCTATAATAGATCAGTGTCTCTCTCACACACACACACAGTTCGATCGCGCGCGCGCACACACACACACACACACACACACACACACACACACACACACACACACACACACTCCAGCATTGCAATCTTGATCAGACTGTTCATTTTGCGAAATAGAGCGATATGCATCGCTATTTAGTTTTATTTATTTTTATACCGTGTATTCTCCGTGTAAATTCGTGCACCGAGACGTGACGCCCGTACCGTTTCGGTTCAATGTGAATGACTTACATGTACCGTCCCACCCCTAATATTTACCTTCATTAATGTCCTCTTCCTCGCTCCTGTCTCCCCCAAGGACAAGGAGAATATCCTCATTCGCCTGGCGGTCATCGCCGACGCCCTGACTAACATTAGCAGCTGCTGCATCTCCCCCGCTAGCAGAGCCGGCGGTGTCAGACTTAGCGCTGCTGGTGTCTGCAATTCCAGTGTTCTCCCAAAAAACTAGTGATCTAACAAAAAACTTGTCGATCCCTGGAACATTTTTTATTGTAGCTAAACGTCTAGCATCCTTCTCTTTCTTTAATCTTCTTTTTGCGAAACCACTCAATTGCCCTCTGTCCATTTTGAATTTTGAAAAAAATGACACATTTGCGCGTACTTGTTGTGGACCAACTCAACTCTGACAGATTGGGGAGGGGGAGAGTGATATTGGTCATGTAATCTTCATTTATTTATAATTTATTATTATTATTATTGTTAAATTAGTGTTCATAAACAAGTTATGTATGGTCTTTCAAGAATTTCAAGTTAATAATATAACAATTTACGAGCTTGTGTCATGTGGTGCCCCCCTAGTGGTTGTGAATGGTTGGTGCCCCTGGGCACTGGCCCAAGTGCCCTTATGGATAATCCGGCTCTGGAATGCTCAACCGAGCTCCGAGCACCCAACGGTCAACGGATGTAAAACAATTCCCGCCTTACAGGTAAAAGAGCCAATCACCTTTTAGATACAGACATCACCTGTCAATCAACTCATTGACGTGCATGCATTAGATATACAAGCCAGGTAAATTGCACGTTTTAATGTAATATGAGGTAAAGAAGCACAATTTATGATACAAATATAATAAAATGTTATTGCTGATTTGAAATCTATTCTTTGATCGTAATCTTTACCAACCTTTTTTAAGATTTCAGCATTCAAGTAGATAGGAGCTGCACTGGCATGACTGGAAATAGCCTTCCGAGAGTTCCAAAGATGGCCACTAAACCCAAAATACTCCTTTAAAAGGCCTTGTGCAAGATTGTTTACTTTTGAATTTTTTTTAACAGTTGGGAGTTTGAATAGTCTTGGTCCGTTTGAACATTCCTTCAAAGTAAGTCTATGAGATTTTCAGGATATTTGATTACCTGCTATGGGAAAACTTTTCAGTTAGAAAAGACAAAACACACCAAGTCAGAACAGTCTGAAGGTCTGTGCCAAGTCTGGTGGATGTGTCTTGAAAGCTGTCGTATGAGTCACATTTAAGTATTTTGGTCTTTTATTTAGGGATTTTAGAAAAACCCTAACAAGCCTAAAGCATAGAACAGTATGTTGGCTTTTTCAGGCCAATATAATAATAAAGCCCAAATTTAGGATAGTTGGTGAGTTAAAAAAACCCTGAAGGAAACAAACGGACACATGCATTTCTTACCCTTGGAGAAGAATAATGTCTCCAAGAACTCCAAACATTTGGTAGGGTCCAGAGGCTTCATTCACCCTCCTGAGAATCCAGGACTGCAGTTGAATGAGGGGTAATTTCGTTGCAGGCCAAGCAATGTTATGGTAACGCTGCTCCAGGATTTTATGAACAGAACGCACTAAAGTAGCAAGACAAAAGTACTTTAATATGACCTATTATGTTCTCAAGAAAAAACATTACAATCTTTCAAGTGAGATGTCGTGCTCACCCGTGTAGCGGAACCCATGAACAAACCCACCAGCAGACATGCGATAGTCTCTGGAGTGGGCTGCCGTACCCAGAACAAACAGGTTGGGTGTTCCTCTACCTTCATACCAGGCTGTTACCCCTGGCAACCGGCCCCGGGCACCACTGCTTTGTGGCGGCCGTGCAGATCTGAATAAATAATACAAATATTATATCAATGCAATAAGTTACAGGGCATCTCGAAATTCTGTGGGGCCTTTTTTGTGTTAATATTCATTATTCTAACTTTTAATTTTACCCATCAAAGATGGAGAAGTTGAAACGGAAGCCCAGGCAACGGATCACTCGGTCATATGGCTGCCTGAGTGAGAAGTTATCAGTGTGGTAACCAGGCAGATTTTGGGCCGTGACCATTGACGTTTTGTTGCCATTCCGATCATCAAGAAGTACAGACAGAGTTAAATACAGCTGATCTTTTCCCTCCACCGATCTTCCACTTCTTTTCTTTTGAGTTTTCTTTTTTCCTCCATCTCTTCCTCGACGAACAATGGCAATTTCCTCCAGTCTGCCCTCTACTAGGCCATCCAGAGATTTCAGCTGGTACGTGTCCAATAACTCATTATTGACCGCCCTACAAACAGAGAAAATGAGTTCTACTTTAAATCGAAACAGTGAATTTAAATATTTATAAATGGAATGTTCTGATTCAGGCAGGTTCTATGGCAAGATTCTAAAGGTCATTAGAAAAATGAATAATTCTGATCCTGGATGCTGATTGGCCAATACAGCATTCCAGTCATGAATATTCTCTTGAAATCAAGGTAGTGCTAATGCGATTTACACACATAGGACATGTGCCTAGATATAAAAATGTTGTTGGCCCTTGAACAATATTCTAATCAAACATTAAATGCTCTCTGATTTCAAGGGTTGGGTTACTTAAATGGCTGTGATTGGTTGATAGGAATAATGATAAAGGAACATCTACTTGGGTAAATCACATTGACCCTGCTTACACCTGGTATTAATTATCGTCTCGGGCGATCCGATCACATATGGTCAGGTGAGACATATCGCTGTTTACACCTGGTCACTTGTTCGGATTTCAAGTGGAGAGTCCAGTTTCATGACGACATACATCAATCACTCTGTCAGTGTGCTACTGCATGATAATAAACTGCACAAAAGTCATAAAAGAATAAGAATGCGCAAATAAAAATGGCTTGCTGTTTCTCCCAGTTGCAGCTGAAATTCACAACATTTCGAGTAGAATGATCCGTTGTTTTAGAGGAGTACCTCCACTTTCACTTTCAGTTCTGGCCACCATTCACTTGCATTGTGTGGACCTACAGAGCTACCAAAAATATTTATTTGTGTTTAGCAGAAAAAAGAAAGTCATACACATCTGCGATGGCATGAGGGTGAGTAAATGATGAGAGAATTTTCATTTTTGGGTGAACTATCCCTTTAAACTCTTGTTTTAGGGTTGCAGAGGTTGATTGACAGGTGAGGGTTGGCACTTTGCTGCTGTCTGGGATGCATCAGGACAAATTAGCACATACACCTCAAATACGATGTGATCACATGCGTTTTTGACTACCTCTTATGTGGTTCCTGTGATCCGATCACAGAACGTTTTAGACACAGTTTACACCAGTATTTAACACTGGCCACTTGTGATCGGATAACCTGAAACACATCTTCATACTAGGTGTAAAGGGGGTCATTATGGTTGCAGCTATAACAAGATTAAGAAACCTTAATTCTATGTTTTGTCTCTAATACCTGAGGTCCCCAACGTAGTGTGTCTGCCATGCTAGTCGTACTGGGCTGGGACTGTACAGGTGAATCCGACTCGCTCTACCCAAAATACTCTGTGCCGTCTCAAAGGCGGCGTTTCCTTTGCCAAGGATTAACACAGCCTGGTCTGTGAACTCCTCAGGATCAGTGGGAATCGACTCATAACCTTCCATCAGGTCAGAGCCAAGAAAATCTACCTTCTGAGGAACCCAAAGGCCAGTGGACACCAACAGGACACTACAGAGAGGGATGGAAGCATGGGGAATAATAGTGAAGCAGCAGCTGAAAATGTAAATAAATAAAACTGAAACTTGTCACCATACCTGCACTGATAATTGACACCTTTCTGATCGGTCAGGATGTAGCCTTGGTTTCCATTCAAATCTACTGCTTTAATGCTCCCGATATCAACTCCATATTTAACTTTCAGTCCAAGCTCCTGTTCAAACATTGAGAGATAACGAGGGAAGTCATCTGCACTGGGGTAAAGCTCTCGGCTGATTCGCTGAAACAGGAGGTCGGGCCTGTCACTCAACAAGGAGTTCCAATCATGACGCAAGTTGAATTCTTTGTTCCGCCTTCCAGTGTATATTTTGTTTATGCTAATGAGTTTTCTGTGGCGAGGATATCTGAAAAGAAAACAGTAACTAAATAAAGACACTTCCTATTGCCATATAAATTATCCTTTATTGTTCAGTCCTTATACTTCTGCTCTAGCTTTGCACTATTCAGAGTTCCCCTTGAAATTTAGTAATGCAGCGTGGATAATATTGTTCAATTAATCCGATTTGTTCATTGCTTTGGATAAAAACGCCTGCTACATGAATACATTTAAATATAGATAGCGTCTTTAGCCATGTCTTTACATTTTACATTTAACTTTTAAATCTAAACTATGTAACTTTTGGCCCTCTAGCGGTTTAAGCATAGAACTGCAAGTTACATGCAGAGGAACATAGTTTGGTAATTATGTCTGGCTTCGGCTCTGGTCATCCTGCTCAGATGAATCTGATGGTTTGAGAGTACCAGTGTAACCATGGATACAGATGATCATCTTATCAGAGCGAATGTCACTAACAACAATAAATCTCGCCTCAAAAAATTTAATAAATAAATAACGAAAGGAAGAAAAAGACGGATAGTCAAAAAACATGTCTTATTAGCAGGAAAGTAGCGGATATTCCTCTGTTGTTTTGACTCACTGAAAACAACTGTTTCAAAATAAATAACTGTACAGAAGTTAGACATAACGATCACTTGTCTTATATTAGATAAAGTCAAATGGTGGAAACTAGTATAACTTAGCTAGCAGGCAAATAGTCCAATGCAGTAACTGGTTTAGAGATTGGCATTGTTACCAGCATTAAGTTTGTCCTTCCTCAAATTAAATCAAGCACTGCAGTGTTACAATACATAATAAAATGCCACATTAGAGTGGCTAACACTATATAACTAACTACCACTCTGAGAGAGGTACCTGGCTAACTATCGGTCCAATAAAATGTCTCACCTGTCGAGCAAGACAGACGCCATCTCTGAGTCAGTTTTTAATGCTTTCAGATAGCTACCTCTGAAAAGCCAAGCCGATGTTTTATTATGGGCTCGGTCACTTTCCCTTTTTGCTTGGTTCAAAGTTTCTTTATTTTGCATACGGGTGATTGCCCATAGGGTTGCCTTTTGGAATAATCTATGGTTAATGTGGCTTATTTGATGTGGCTACAAGCTGTCGGGTTCAAACTGCCACCACCTATCACCGCACATATACACACGCTGTAGTAGCCGGACCTTCTTTTCTTTGTTTACGGACATGACGTAAACACACACCGACGACTGACTGAAGTATGCCATTTCCTGCCAAATCTGTCCCGACAGCTCTAAAATAGAAATCACCATTATAGGCTTAACATAGCGAATCGGGGTAAGACAAAAACATGGTTTGGAAGACTAACTGTTGGTGTACTTGATCATTAATTACATTTTGTTAATTTCTAACAACAAATCTTACATAGTGTCGCTTTAAATAGTGATAGATTAATATATCTGGCCGGTCAATTAATCAGGCATATTCAGCTATTTTCAGATATTTTCAGTCGTGTCTGCTTGGATGGTTTTTAGTAAATATTGTGTAAAATTAGAGTTCATTTAATTTTGGAAATTGTGTGTGCATAATACATTGTATTATTTTGTATATAAAATGTATAACTTGTATGCCGTTTGTCACCCAGCTGTCTATTGCGGCAAAGAATATTTAGCACTGAAATACAAAGACAACCTAAACAATCTAATCAGTTTCTGTAATGTCTTTGTTATTTTTAGTTATTTCTAACAAGCATTGCTGCATGAAGTCAAGTTACATTGATTTGATGATGCTCTGTTGCCCTTTCTATTTCAGAGCAACAGTTTAGGTTCAGTTTGAGTAAACCTCCTCTATCATTAAGCGATCACACACTTGTTGAAGAAGCTCCCTGGTCCTGCGTTTCGCTCTAGAATGACGTAATCTCTCTGACTTCTGGAGAGGAAAAAGCCCATCTGGAGCCCTGCAGGTCCAGCTCCCAGCACACAGTACTCATGCCTCAGAGTGTTATTAGGACCAGAACCGGCCAAGACCAGGACCAGGACAGACAGGAGCCAGAAGAGAGGCTGAAGGAGACCCATGAGGCCTAGGGTTAGAATTAAACAGAATATTTGAGCATTATTATTAGAAAACAAATTGATTGTAGAAAGTATATACATTTTTGAAACCAAAACAACTATTTATAAAGATGTTCACATTAAGGAAAGCAACCTTTTAAACTAAGAAATATTTCTTTAAATTCCCAATTAAGCATAAAGGTATGAATCACGTGCATTTTCTAATATATATACCAAATACAAACGTAATAAACATTAGATTATTTGGTTTAAACTGATACAGACAAGTATGGCTCCAAGAGATGCGGCAACATCCAACACCTACACATTGCGAAAAACACTGTAACGTGTCAATATTTTGGCATTAAATAGATATACCGTCGACTACAGCTGCTCCAAAGATACTTCAATAGCTGAAAACGGGGAGATAAATCTGAGGATTTTTGAACACAACATCTTTGCAACGACGCGGCTTTCGTAACATCGTCCACGGAGAAGAGCTTAGCGTAGCTTTGACGTCATGAATGGATGGACGTCGTATCGAGCCAATGAGAGACGAGTGGGCGTGCCCAAGAAGAGCACAGTTCACGCCCACTTGACTGGCTCTCGTGACTTGACACTCAAATGATTCCAGGAAACAGTTATGAAAGAAAATCTGTAGATTAGATTTATTTAAATATGCTTAACTTCTTTTCTTTTTTTTATAAGGCATAAATGTCTTTATAGAATAGTTTCTTTGCCCTTTACCAAAGTGTATATTTTTAAAACTAAATTTATTGGAATGAAATGCTTCCTGTTTAATCTGATAATGATTAAACAGGAACAGAAATGTGTAAATCTTATATATATATATTATATATATTAGTGTGTTTATATGTACTTTTTATGGTTAGGGCCTGTAATACCTTATATTAATTTGCAGTATTAACAAATAAAATATCTTAATTAGGATTTATGGCATATTGATGCACATAATTAATTCAAATCTTTCAGTGGTTGTTTGTCTTGCATATTTAATAATGATTTGGTAAGTTCTATTCGTTAACATTAGTAAATGCTTACCATGAAATAACAATGAACAATATATATATATATATATATTACAGCATTTAGTACTTTTTATAAATGTCAATGAATACTTTGTATTTACTTTAAATCTCCAAAAAGCACAGCAGCATAAAAGTAATCCAACAAACTCCAGTGGTTTAATCCATGTCTTATGAAGCGATCCAATTGATTTTGGGTGAGAACAGACCAAAAATGTCACTCCTTTTTCCACTATAAACCTCGACATCAGAGGTCTACTTGGCAATCATGATTTCAAGCTTGACTGCACATCCTGTAGCGTCATTGAGCTTGAAATCACAATCGTGCCTAGAAACTGCAATTTCAAGATATTCAGTGAAAATTGAGTTATATTTTGGTCTGTTCTCACCCAAAACCGTTTGAATCGCTTCAGAAGACACATTTTAAACCACTGGATTCATATGGATTACTTTTATGCTGCCTTTATGTGCTTTTTGTAGCTTCAAAGTTTTGGTCAACATTCATTTGCATTGTATGAACTGACAAAGCAGAAATATTCTTCTATAAATCTTCATTTGTGTTCAGTCGAAGAATGAAAGTCATACACATTTGGGATGGCATGAGGGTGAATAAATGATCCGAAAAGTTACATTTTTGGGTGAACTGTTCCTTTAAACTCTTGTTAATCAACTACACCTTTAACCAAGAAGATTAAGAAGTGTTGTAGTCATTGTTTTTTCATGTTACCTAATGTGGTTAACTAGTGAATATAACATACAACCTTATTGTAAAGTGCTACCATTATTTATGTATCTTTTTTAAGTAAAAGGTGTATTTTAATCACCTGAAAAAAAGTATTTGTCTGTAGTAATGGATCTGAAAAACCTTGCTTTATTAAATCAGCAAATAAGTATATGCATTAAACGTCGCAGTCATAGTTTTGAGGTTTACCCCACTCTCTGCTGTGTCATGTTTAGAAAGAGAGCCATGGAGAAACAGCATAGTCATGAAATCAGACTGAAAACAAGAGCAAAACAGCAACATTTTAAACTCTGTTACTTCATTCAATTTAAAGTGTAATATACTGTAGCTTAAAATGTTACCCTTATTGGATCAAATACTTCAATGCACAAATTTTTGTGCTGTTCTCATATGTCTCTCATTACTGAGTCATGAAAAACTATTGCATATTTCTCTGTACAAAAACATGTCCAGTCATGGTTAGCATGTGCATGCAGGATCTACATCAACATTTTCACTTCCCATTTCACCAAATCTACCCTCTCAGTTGGGAAGGAGGGTGTATAAAAAGAAGTGAGCTGTCAGGGAGACCACATCATCGCAAAGCCCTGGACGGTATCTTCTGCAAGGAAGCACAAGGACATACTCTACAAGTAAGAAAAGATCAAATCTTCATTTAACTCTCTTACATAGACACAGTATGTGATAACAAATATCTATTGTTTTAGGGATGGACTCAATGAAAACTAAACCAAGGGACGGCACTGACAGGTAAAAATGGCTTTTTATGTTCTTTCAGTCACACTGCAAAAAATATATTTTTGTCTCGTCTGGTTTTCCAGTAAAATATCTAAACATTCTTAAAACAACATCAATTTACGTGACAAAGGAACAGGATATTTTGTCTTCTTTTCTGAGAAATCTAACTAGTGACGTTTATGCTCTTAACAAGAACAACGATTTGCCAACAGGGCAAGAAAGATAAACTTATTTCAAAGGGAAAACAAGTTTATATTCTTACACCAATGGCCATTTTACCCCCTTCTTTTTCATGTTTTAAGCATAACGTTTGCATAATTTTGTCAGATTTCTCTGAAAACAATCATTCATATCTTAGGCCATTTTGCTTGTCATGTAAATATATATTGTTTTAAAAAATACTTATTAAGAAAATTATTTATTTGCAATGCAAATAGGGCCTACAACTGCAAAATTTAGGTCTGAACAGGGACGGATTATGGCTTGCAAAAGCCTGTGGCCAATTATTCTAAGGGTCCCACTCCAAAAGTTGTTGATTTGGGGGTTGTTGCCCTGATGTTGTTGAGCGGGGGTTGTTCATTTTCATTGTTGAAGGGTTTTTGAGCAGGGGATCAAGCAACCTTGAAGCCCAGGGCACCCCCGGCAGTCAAGGGCCCCTGGTAGTCAAGGGCCCGGTCGGTAATCCATCTGTGGGTCTGAAGTATAAAAAATAACACAACAATTGTCAGTGTAGTGAGATACTGTCACATTGTTTAAGATCAATCAAGATGAGTCGAGTCAATGATTCTTATAAGCAGTGCTGACAAATTGCTGATAGGTAAACAGTTAAAAAAACAATGATTGTTTAAAAAAAAAATGCTACTGACTCATTGTCCTGTATTTTCTCCATAGTGACTTGTCTGAACAGATAAAAGCAGCCACCAAAGACAGTCACATCAGAGCTGAAAACACACAACTGATGCTCAACTACCAGAAAGGACAGATCACACAAACACAGTACAAGGTACAACTACAAAACGACAATCAGGATAAGAACAGATAATTGTTACAGTAACATGCAAAACAATTAGATTAAGACAATAGAGGGGGATAAATATGTTGATGAGCAATGGCATTTTAAAACAAAGTTACGTATAAAGAGGAACCAAAAATGACCATGGTTGTCCAAGGTTTTTGAACATGTAACATGGCAATATTAAGTATTTATGTACATTTGGAGTACGTGTAAATATCATGGCACATGAATATGACAGTCATTCAACACAACGATACATGTCATCTCGTTATTAGCCTTCATTTAACCAAGAAGTCCCTTGAGATTAAATCTCTTTTTGGAGGGAGACCTGGCCAAGAAAGCTCACCATACAAGGTCAAAAAGATATAAGTTTAACACAACAAAAACAGACATAAGACAAAAACAAGACACATTAATGAAAACAATAGACTACAATTACAGAATCCAGCTTATGGATAGCAATTGCAATCTTCAGTCATACAATTTTGATCAAAGATCTGAATTCACACAAGGTCACAAAGTGATTATTAAGGTGTAATGGGTTCTGGAGGGAAGGCACAAAATCAGAAAAGCTGTGTAACCAAGATCAGAACAAATCCTGGGTACCTTGTAGAGTAGAGGAGCGAGAATCATAACCGCTATTGATGAGTGACAGAAGATTGCACAAATAAGGAGGAAGTTTTCCCTGTATGGCTTTATAAATAAAGAAAATACCAGTGATGCTGTCTCCTTAAGCTTAATGAAGGCCAAGAGACCAAATTATAAATGCACAATGATGTATACTAGACAATGAATTGCTAATAAAATGAAGAGAGTCTAGACAGCAAAGTATAGAGGAAGCAGCATGCATGTATTTAATATCTCCATAATCTAGTACACTCAAGAATGAAGCCTGTACAAGCTTTTTCCGAGCTGCTAATTTACGGCAGGCCCCATTTCGATAATAAAAACCCAGCTTAACCTTCAGCTTCTTCACTAGGTGTTCAATTTGCACTCTGAAAGAGAGTCTATCATCCACCCAGATAACAAAGTACTTATAAGTTGATACTTTTTCAACTGAGTCCCCTCCTGAAGTATAAATGCCAACCATACACTCTTAAAAATAAAGGTTCCAATTAGAACCAATCAGGGTTTTTCAGAGCGATGCCATAGGAGAACCCTTTTAAGATCTACAAAGAACCCTTTGTTGTCAAGTTCTTTAGAGAACCATCTATATACTGGTGCTTTAAAGAACCCAGAAATGGTTCTTCACAGTGGTGCCACAAGGAACCCCTTTTCAGTTCCACAAAGAACCCTTTTAAGTTCCACAAGGAACCATGATATTGCAAGTTCTCTAAAGAACCCTTAGTCCTATGGTGCTTTAAGGAACCATAGTAAGGTTCTTAAGAGTGATGCCATAGGAGAACCTTTTCCAGTTCCACAAAGAACCTAATATACATTAGATCTCTGAAGAACCAAGGGTTTTATACAGCACTGTTAAGATACTTAACAAAAGGATGTGATCAATTAAAATAAATAAAAATCCAAAGCCTTTGAAAATTATAACATTTTATTAAAAATTAACCATCCATAGCTTTTACATTTTATTTTTTTGCAAGTACTGAGGTCTGGGCTCTAGAAAAGATCATGCATTTGGGTTTCTTAGCATTAAGTACCATCTTAAGATCGTACAATGAGACTGATAAGGGATGCAACTAACAACTGTTTTGATAATTTATTAATTTGTTGAGTTTTTCTTTGGTTAATCGGATAAAACACTCTAAATTGTATTTTCTGTATGCCGTTCCAAGTCTTGTCCAGTGCTCTCCTTCGAACAATGTGCAGATAGAGGGCAATAAAACACGTTTATAACATAACATTTCTTTCAACTGTACTTACACTCTCAACCACATGTGCAATTATATCCATGTTTTTCCAGGTTCTACTGTGTTCCCTGTATGAGATCTATCAAGCCCTTGAGGACGAGCTGGACAGGAACTGTGATCACCCTGCAGTTCAGCCCATCTACTTCCCTCAAGAGCTGGCAAGACTGGAGTCTCTGGAGCAGGACCTCGAGCACTTCTTCGGACGTCACTGGAGGAAGAGAGTAACAGTGCCTGCGGCCACGCACAGATACACCCAGAGACTGAGAGAGGTGAGTCTATACGGATGAGCATTATACTGTAACTCAATTGGTCAAGTACCACTATAATGCTTACCTAATAATTTTATCCAAAGTGTCCACAGATTGGCAAGATCAAAAAGGTACAAACAAAAAAGTACCATAAAAGTAGTCCATATGACTTGTGTGCTATATTCAAACTCTGAAGTCAAACAAATGCTTTGTGTGAAGAACGGACCGAAAATTAAGTTGTTATTGCCTGAAAATGCCCCCCCTTGATGCAGCTTATACTCAAAATGAACAACAAGCATGTTTACTTGCATGATCTTACACTGGTTATACTTGATAAGCCAAAAGGTCATAGACAGTTTAAGCAAAAACCGATCGGGACACATAGATGTTTGTCGAATGGCTTCAGAAGTCTTGGAATATAGCAAAAGATTCATACAGACTTCTTTTATGAAGTGGCGTAGCCAAAAATTAGACACAGGCCCACCCAGAATATTAGAGATTATTCTTTGACTTCAAATACATTTGTATAAAACATGCATATATTCTCATTTCTGAATGGCATGCTTCTCTGTTGTTAAGAATAATTTGGTTAAACAAATTTGGGCAAAACCTTGGCTCATCCATTTTTAATGAGGTCCACCCAAAATGTAATTTCCTGGCTATGTCCTTGCTTTTATGCTGCCTTTTTGGGGCTTGACAGACCCTGGTTACTTTATGCATTTGTAACCGGTCCTGCTCGACCCGCTCCGGGCGAATTCGAACCAGCATGGGAGGCAGGCACACTGTCGAGGAGGCTAAAGGCTACAGCCCCCTACCATCAGTTGCTAGTGCACCTCTTAAGGCCAGGAGAGTGAGGTTTACACATCCCGCACAGCTATAAACTTCTCCTTTCGTGTTCCACGGAGGAAAGAAAGTCATATGGGTTTAGAACAACATGAGAATTGGTTAAAAGCCCTGAGGTGTCTCTGAAATTTTAAAACATAAAGTTTTGACCATCTCATCATAACTCAGCCCCCTTTTCCCCCTTAGATTGGTAAGAACAGCCCGAATCTTCTTGTGGCACATGCTTATACTCGCTATCTTGGTGACCTATCAGGAGGGCAGGTATTGGGCAAAATTACTCAGAAATCTTTGGGATTGAGTGGCAACAAGGGAACTGCGTTTTTCTTGTTTCCTGGAGTGACGAGCCCCAACAGATTCAAGCAGCTGTACCGAAGCAGAATGAACAGCATTGAGTTAACGGAGACAGAAAGACAGGACGTGCTGGAGGAGGCCACCAAAGCTTTTGAGTTCAACATTGAGGTGAGGACTGAGAATATGAGGCGGAAAGTTGTAGAGTAAGACCGTGAGTGTGTGGTGCGATGTGTCCTAGAAGTTATAATTTAGAGCTTTTTCTTCTGACTCAGGACAAAAAAATCAAATCTCAATTTTTTATTTAGTCTTACACATGAATTGTCATTACTATAATGTATTAGGATGTTCAACTTAAAGGTGCACTCAGTTAACACTGACACCTAGTGGTGCGGATGCAGCATTCTTCAAAATCAATAGTTTTCAGTTAAACATGGTAGAAAACAGAAATTCACTATTTAGTCAGACATGAATATTTCAATCCATGAGTGAAATGTGCCCTTCAAGTGGAGTCGGAAAGTCGAAATTCTAGATGATACTCGAGATGGGACGTTAGAAGGGGTGTGTCGGCATGAATGACGATGGGAAGCAATTTTGATTTCAGTGCTTTATTTTAATATTAGTAATATGTGCCAGTCAACTAATGACCTCACGGTTTGTTTTAAGAAAATCTATAATTTGTTAGATAACATGCATTAATACATCATATAGGTTGTCCAAAAGTGATTCTTATCCACTGGTACAACAGAAAAAGTGCTTTTGTTGTCGTTGTGTATTTACTTTAGCCTGGTGGTTTGTTTCTGACTAAAATGTGCGATGTACAAGCTTCCCAGGTGCACTTGAAGGCAGTAAATAACGTCCAATAACAGGGCGGTTACTGAGGTTCAGTGAGTAGTGTTCGGCTGGTCATGTGATCCAAACATGGCAGCCCCCATGAGGGGACCCTCTCCATGTAGAATAAAACAGCTTTTATAAGATTACTTATGTGAGTCTTGTTCACATTTGAGCGCTCATGATTTTTTTTCTATTACACATTTTGAAAATTTCAGGTAATTTCTTGAGTTCAACTTTTATTAATGAACCTTAAGGTTCAATGTAATTCTCTTAAGGTTGATGTTGATGCAGATACTCAAATACAGTAATAAAGCATTTAAAATCTCGGTGTCCAGATGTTTATGAACATACTTTTGAGTGCTAATTTAAAAAAGTGTATAAATAAAAACACAGTACAACAGCTACTATCACGGTGTATACTTTACAATTTATATATTCTCTCATTTAATGCATATATTAGCATTTCAGAAATGAGAATTAGATTTTATGAGATTGACCCTAATGCTTGTATTCGTGTTCTTTCCAAACAGGTTTTTGATGACCTGCAGAAAATGCTGAGCATTACAGAAGAAGCTTTTAGTGAGTATGGAATACATATAGCAAGAAAATACTGGACATAGTGGTAACCATATGGTGAACGTTAATGGCGCTCTTTGTTTAGGTGAGAAAGGAAAAGACGTAGCATCCAGCACTCACTCAAACTTCTCCAGGTCTCCAGTGCTTCAGTTTGCATTAGGTGTCGGCATTGCTTTGGGAACTGTTGGAATGGGAGTTTATGTTTCTTGATCATTTTTAACTTAATGAACACTCCAATACCATAATAAATTAAAAGCTTAAGGTTAAATCTACAGACTGATCCTCAGTAAACACTAGTCATTGCGGCTAAAAATATGCACACCGTTTTAAATCAAGCAGATTGATTTTTTTCCCCGTTTTACAACATACTTTACTTATAGATCATGTTTAAAATGTCCTTAAATATGTGATTGTTTTCCATGTATTCTTGTGAAATGTAATAAATATATTGAGCACTTAAAATCCAAAACAAGACTTGTGCCTTTTAATCTAGAAGAGGAAGACAGACATGAGAATTTCCTAAATGCTTTTATTATGTTTCCATATAAAATATGCCAATATCTTTAATTTGAGAATTAATTGACATTTATTTCATAGATTTTCAGTTCCATTCAAAGTTCATTTTTACTCGTTTTTTTTTTTTATGTGTTTAAGGAATTGAAAACCTACATTTGACAAGAGCAAAATTCAGTAATGAATTATGGCAGTGATAACATACGCTACAGGAAGTAGAGTCATACTTGACCAAAGACTTCATAAGAATGATAAACAGGACATATAAAGAAAAACAAAACAAAAAAAGAAGTCCAGCAAACTATGTACAATAAATCTGAAATGTATATTAATTATACATTGTTGACCATCAAGATCAGCCTTCATGTCTGCATTTAGTTGTTCATCAGATCTCACGTTCCTTTTTTAACAGTGCGAGTTAAAAACACACACAACCCCTTTACTTGATTCTGTAAAGCACCTTCCTCTGCATGCGGTGCTGCAGTTCACCCCGTCTCATCATCAGATGAAGAACCTTATGAATGGCATGTTCTGGGTACTTCTGCTCAGAGAGAGAAAAGAAGAGACGTTTTAATTCAAAGGGATGATACATGCCAGAAAAACCCCCCAGTGTGGATGTTTAAACTCCGCTTCCAGTACATATCGCTAAATAGCTCAATTGAAAAGGTGGGGAAGCTTGTGAAGTTCAAGATTGGTAATTGTGATTCAGCTGCTGAAAATCGGTGACGCACCTGTTTGGTGAAGTCCTGTATGATACTGTGCTCAGACACCTGGGAGCCAATAGCAAATCGTCTCTTCAACTGTTTCTCTATGCGAGAGATCATCTCTTGATCTTCCTGAGATGTGAATCCTTCAACACCTACAAACACACAGCATTACTACATTAAGATTATCCACAGGTTTAGTTTTAAATGTCAAACGATAAAGGGATCTTTTATGGTTTTGCACTATTGCACATATTTCTTCCGAGTACCTGAAAGACTGCCGGAGAGGGCTGCATCTAGTGTGGACACCTGGAAGAGTCTCAGGGCTTCGTCCACCTCTTCCTCTCCAGCGACTGGCTGCAGCTTCATCTTAGCGAGTGACTCCGAAATGCGCACAACGGCCTCAAGCTGCCTGTGGAGGACAAAATAAAAATCATTAAATGTCTATCCATTAGACCTAGGCCAATATATCGGTATTACCGATTAAACGGTGCCGATAGTTGCATTTTGGAACATTTGTTATCTGCAAAAATGTTGCCAATAATTTATTTTTAAATAAAAAAAAAAAAATATTAAACATGAATCTTTATTCTAGACCGATGTATCAGTTTTACCGATTAATCTGTGCCGATAGACACTTTTTGGAACCATCGGTTATCGTCAAATCTATGCAGAGTTTATTTCTTAAATAAAAATGGTTAAACATCAATCTATCTATTTGTGGTAGACTGATATATTGATTTTACAGATTAATCAGTGCAGATAGTTGCTTTTTGGATCCATCGATTATGGTTCACTATGTCGAAAGTGTATTTTTTCACCAAATGTTTCTTATTCCTCATCAGTAAACCTCATGTGGTGAAATACATCCATATAAACTGGTTTATATAGCCTATAAAAGCTTAATAGGTTAAATACTTGGATATAGAGCATCGTAAAGCTGCTCAGTCTGTCATTTACAGAGTCCCTGGATTAATTCTGAATTGTTTATAGTTGAAAGTCCCGGGTAATGCACATAAACTGCTTTTGGGATTTTTTGAAATTGTAGCCTCAATGTCTTCCCGTCATAGTGAGGAATGACTAAAATATTTTTGAATCATATAAAAACAACTATCGGCTGTTTAATTGGTTATCCACCACCTTTCTTATGGTATCGGCAAAATCCACTATCGGTCAACCTCTACATCAAATAACAATCTATAAAATTCTATGAAGTCAGTGGTTACCGGACAGTGATGGGGATGGACGCACGTCTTTCACTCTCTCGCTCATGCTCCTTCGCTCCGCTCCTCATAAGCACGTATCTGTTCTTCAGTTTCTCTGCAGCAGCCGCAGACAGACGGGGCCCACATTTCCTGTTTGTATTAAACTTGATGTCACTTGATGCATTTAATTTTGATTGTCAACACTGACAAATAACAAACTATTATTTTGTGGATTTTCTCCCTTTCCTCTCCCAATTTGGAATGCCCAATTCCCACTGTGCTTTCAAAGTCCTCGTGGTCGTGTAGTGATTTGCCTCAATCCGGGTGGCGAAGGATGAATTCCAGCTGCCTCCGCGTCAGAGACAGTCAACCCATGCATCTTATCACGTGGCTTGTTGAGCGTGTTGCCACGGAGATAAGATGTGCGTGTGGAGTCTTCACGCCATCCACCGCGGCATCCGCGCTCAACTCACCACGTGACCCACCGAGTACTAACCACATTATAGCGACCAAGAGGAGGTTACCCCGTGTGACTCTACCCTCCCTAGCAACCGGGCCAATTTGGTTGCATAGGAGACCTGGTTGTAGTCACTAGCATGCCCTGGGATTCGAACTAGCGAAATCCAGGGGTGGTAGCAAGCGTCTTTACCGCTGAGCTACCCAAGCCTCCAATGACAGATTTTTTTTAATGGTTTATCAAGTGAGTTCCAGACTTACACTCTGGCATAGGCAACATATTTCTTCAGCATGGCCAGAGGAATCTCTCCCTCTACACCCTCCGTCTGGGTATGGGCACTGAGGTGAACGTTCATAACGTGTCGAGCCAACGTCTAAAAAAAAAACAAACAAAAAAAAACACGGGAATTAGCTCATATAATGCAACTTTCAAACTATTTGCATTCAAGAAATTCGCAACATAAGGAATAATGAAAGAAAGGTTAGAAGTAAATTTCCCATTTTTTAAAATATTGCAGTCACGGCTCATTAGCCAGATTTGTAGTAGCTAACCTAGCAGATTGGTTTATAGTGGTAATATTGACAATTTCAAACATCATTCAATAGTGTGACATGCTACAACACAGATAATTTTAAACATTTACTGATTCTTTAATTGTTAAAAATGTGGTTTTATGACCCGTTTTAACGTAAGAGGCTACATGGAATATTTGTACTTTTAAAAATACATTTTTCAAACTATAGGACCATTTGAATTGAACTAGAGGGCAAAAAAGGGGACTGTCCTGGGCCACTAGACTGTGTCGATGACGGAATTTGCATCACGCATACTGTGCGCGGTCCAATCAGCAACGCGAACAACTGAAGCACGCTTTGGCCTTCAGAAATTTTATTTCCCTCATTCATACATGTAAACTTTATCTTTAAATCTTCATATTGAATAAAAAGTTGACATGGACAGATTATATACATCAACAACCCCTTTACAATAAGTTCTTCCTAAGTTCAGTTTTACAGAAATCTAAGAGCTGTGATGGTCTCATTCACCCACCATGTCTCGCTGTTGGTCGTGCTGGTCTTTGATAATGAAGATCATGTCGAATCGAGACAGGATAGTGGGCATGAAGTCAATGTTATCCTCTCCCTTTGTGTCATCCCAACGTCCAAACACAGAGTTGGCGGCAGCCAGCACAGAGCAGCGAGAGTTCAAGGTGGTGGTGATGCCAGCCTTCGAGAAAACACAATGAAGTTTGTTACTAAAAACCATAAACACTGAAACCATAAGGACAAGAAACAATTATGTAAATGTAAGATTAGTTGGCAAACTTCTATTGATCGGCGCAACAATTAGATGAAACATTTTATTGGTACCTTTGCAATAGAGATGGTCTGCTGCTCCATGGCCTCATGGATGGCGACTCGGTCATCCTCTCTCATCTTTCGAAGAAAAATATATTCATTAAAATACTTCACAGAACAAAGTGTAAAGCATTTCTGACTCACCAACCACATTACTGGAAGGAGTCGATTTCATGTACAGTACATAACTAAACTCTGGAAGACTCTCTGAAGCCCAACCTTGTCAAACTCATCGATGCACACCACTCCACCATCAGCAAGCACCATGGCACCTCCCTCCATAATGAAACCACGAGTGTGGGGGTCTCGCAGCACTGAGGCTGTCAAACCGGCAGCACTGCTGCCTTTACCAGAGGTGTACACCTAACAGAGAGAACAAGAGATGTTAATTGTAATGCAGATTCTCCATTATAGGAAACACAGCAACGAATACATCAACATGCCGGCGCGTCCTGCTGGATATTTTCGTAATTACAGCAGAAACACCTTAAAATACTCCGTCATTTTTGGGGATACAGATAAGTGTAAGACATCATTAGAGACTATAAAGGGTCTACTTTTATTTGTGTACACTCACAATAACAACAAAATCTTGTGCTTTTGTAAAATAAAGAAAATAAAAAGGGTGAGCTTTCAGCCGTCTCTGTGTTCACGAGCATATTTCAGAAACACGTCACTAAAATGAACTAACTCCACGAATACTTTTCACACAAACATGAAACACATGTCTAAAGAAGGCTTAAAATGTCTCCTTTTAAATAAAACAATTCAAATTTAAAACAAATATTCTCCTGCAAAGCAATCTGTTTGAAACAAAGCAATGTACAGTTTTTACTAGGCTATCTAATTATCTGTAATGTGATCCCTCCCACTAGCAGAGCGCGCCAAGGGAAATGCCTCTGACGGTGAGGTTTGATGTAAACACAACACAACTTTTCTGCGTGTTTGTAATGATACACAGGCGATCAAACTCCAGGATATCAAGGAAGAGTTAACATTTTCCTCAGAAGAAGAGCGGGACTCTGATGAACGTTTGTATTTTGAAGAGAGACTTGATCCAGCCGAGGATACAATTTCGGATGATTAAGTCATTTAGTTTTCATTAGTTGACATGCTATTTTATATAAACATGTACATATTTTACTGGTGGGACTGTTTCCAGACTTGCCAGCCAGGATTCAGAGTATTGACATTTGAAATATGACTCCTAAAAAGCAAGTTTTTGTTACATATAAATGCTGTTTCGGCTAAAGCAGGTATTTAAATTTTATGCCGTATGATATAAATATGATATGTAATATGATATAAAAATAATATGAATATTTTATCTAGTGTTTATGCTGCCTCATTATCAACAACAAAGCTTGTGCTTGCAAATATGTGTTCAGGTGTAAATGAGTAAAACGCACTTTAAATAAGCCAATATTAGAAAATCAGCAGCTTATAATGATTTCTGAAGGATCATGTGACACTGAAGACTGCAGTAATGATGCTGAAAATTCAGCTTTGATCATAAATTGCATTTTACAATATATTTAAATAGAAAACTGTTCTTTTAAATTGTAAAAAGAGTTCAGAATATCAATGTTGTTTCTGTATTTTGGATCAAATAAATCCAGTCATGGTGAGCAGAAGAGACTTTTAACGGTAGTGTAGGTCTAAAATTAAGTAAAGTCTTTATGTAAAGAATATATATAGTCAGATTTCTTCTTTTAACTTAAAACTTGATTTTGATCATTAAGTCTCCTCACATTCATTCTCTATCCCTCATTGATGGGCCCACGGGAGGGGTCTTTTTTATCCTCTGGTGTGAATCACATAAATATTCGTGATAGTTCACGCCTCCTCGCATATGACCTTTCAACACTAAAATTGTCTTACAAAAGTTAAATTACTATATTGTTTTGTATGAATGAGTGATCAGGAGGGTTTTCACATAATATTGCAGCAAAAACTCTAGGCTACAAGATCCAGTTCTCAAAAGTCTTGAGGACAAATGTTTAGTATGTGTTATATGACCTTATTTAAGTGACTTACTTTTTTCAAAAACCATGCAGAAACGTTATTTTCTCAAAAATACAAACCTGTACACGCATGTTGCTCACATATTATTGTAGCCCAGTTTGTGCTGAATACAGTGTTATCAGACTTTAGCCATTAATATGTTTTTAAGCAACTGAAAAAAGCACAAATGTCAAGGCATGTCAAAACTTCTCCAGGGCCCAAAATACCATCAGACCCCAGAGGGTTAACCTTCGTGGTCACTATAATGGGGGCACGTGACGATTTGTGCCTGGATACTGCAGAAAAAAATTGTGTGAAGCCTCCACACGCACTACGTCTCTGCGGTAACACGCTCAAGCCACGTGAAAAGTTGCGTGGATTGACGGTCTCAGACTGAAATTTCAGAGGCAACTGAAATTTGTCCTCCGCCACATGGATTGAGGTGAGTCACTACGCCACCACAGAATTGGGCATTCCAAATTGAGAAGAAAAATCAAAACTCTAGGGCACAAGTTTAAATCTACAGTACAACACCACCTGCATTACAACATTAGTAGCGAATGTTGCAATTACATATTAACAAAGACGTTTTAATTTGGAGATCCTTACTCCGATTGGAGAACATCTCTCCACAAACTTCAGCAGCTGAGACTTGGCTGTTCCTGGATCTCCGAGCATCAGCAAATTAATATCTCCTCTGCGTGTCAGTCCATCAGGCAGCCTATCATGGGTCATATGAACAAAATGGCAAAGGAAATGGAAACAACAGTGAGCTAAACATCAATGTCTTGTTTCAGTCCAAAGTGGTCATTTCAATCAGTTCTCACCTCTTCCTGGAGCCTCCAAACAGAAGGCATGTAATGGCCTTCTTCAGATCATCACTTCCATAGATGGATGGGGCGAGAGAGCGAGCAAGTGAGTCGTAGACAGAGGGGGAGGAAGCCAGAGCCCTCAACTCCTCTTCTTCTTGAGGGGTAACTGAACTCGAGGCTCCACGACCTGAAGACGCCAAAAGAGTGAGGCATTTCTCAACCTAAGACTTCATATAATAATTCCGTAATACTCCACTCATGTTCACCTGCTCCTTCAGTATCCACTTCAATGCCGACGACACGCAGATATGCTGCTCGGATGCCTACACCCGCCCCTTTATCACGGCCTTTGGACTTGGTCTGCGCCACCTTCTTGATGGAGTAGATCCCCATGACGGTTACTCTGTTTCCAGGTACCACACGGTCACACAAGTATCTGGGAATGACAAAAGACAAGCATGAAATAAATATAGGTAAAACGCATCAAGTGTTGACTAGTTAATTTGTGTATATGTACCGGTCACAGTAGAGCTGCATGTGTCGTGGCATCTCTCCATGAGGAACGGCATCAGGAGCTTCCTGCAGACGCTGAGTTTGGAAATCCACGCACACGCACCGGTCTGGAATGATGAAATACGGATCCATAGGACACTTAACACGACCCGCCTGTTCGCTGTGGGAAAGTAAAGAAATCATAAAATATAAATCAACATTCATTCAAATTTTATGCCTTATAATTAGGAGTGTGTAGAAATAGATTTTCCGATGCATCGTGATCTTCATTTGAATGATCTCGATAATGATTCTTAAAATCCAAGATCAATCTTTTACTCTGTGCGCAATGCTCCACTACAATGAGAAGAAAATCACTCACATTAACAACTAAATCTTTCACTGTACGACTAAAAACACACTTGCCAGTGGCTGGTAAATGTTCAGATTTCACTCCCCAGTTGTCCTTTCAGTGCAGGTTGAGAGTAAACGTTTGATTCTGTGTAATGCATGTCCAAAGACGAGATTCACTCAACCCATTTGTCATTGAATAAAACACTTTGTTCTCTACAGTCATTGTTTGGTTGATCAAAAACAACAAAAAATAACTATTTAATTCGAATCACATGGCACAGATGAAATAAAGCCTTTCGAGTCTCTAGTTAACATGCACTCATTTACATATCTGTGTTTTATTATTCAACTATTAACTCTTGTTAATAGTACAAATTGCACTTGTTAATAGCCGACCGATGCAGATTTTAGAGGGGGAAAATTCACAGATTACCGATACGATGGTCGATATAGTTCATTTTTGAGCTGGAATGAACCAGACCTCAGAGGCTGCTTTCTTAAACAAATATTTTTGTCAAAGAATAAAAATACAATAAATAGCTTAAAAAAAAAAAAAACCATCAGTACTGTATGTTTAGTATCAGTAAATTGCTGAGCATTTAAAAGAATAAATTAAAATTATAGCTAAATAAAAATCAATACTGTATGTTTAGTATCAGTAAATGGCTGACCATTTAAATGAATAAATAAAAATAAAATAAATAGCTAAATAAACATCAGTACAATTTGATGAATACATGTTTACAAAGTAGGTTGCACTCAGCTGACAAGCAATGAAAGTAGCTACGTGATTAGCTAGTTAGCTATAAGCTCGTTGCCATGGTGAGTAAAAGATGGACCAGCGTTGCGTCTCACCAACTAGGTAACAACACAGCATTACAACACTTAACAGACACAGTCCACCACCACACCGTTGTCTGCAGAGCTGCAAAAGAAAGCTCTGATGTTTACCTTTCAATCTGCTACATTACTGAATGCACTGACAAACTATAGCTGGCTAACAGCAAACAGACATGAGTGACATGGTTGTTAGGGACAGGGTTAACATTATATTAGTTATATTAAAAAGGAAACAAGATGGGGTCATTGTATTTAACTTTCCAATATGTATTTCTCAAACTAGTTAGCAGCTTACCGAGAAGACACCGCTTAACTCTGCCCTGTCTGCAGAGCCACTGTCAGTTCAGCTCAGTAAACAATAGAGTCGGAGCACGCTCTGCTGGACAAACTACGTAATGACACCAATTCTAAAGCATCGTTTTCTGCATTATATTTTGAATTTTATTTTATATTTGAAAAAAGTTTTCATATCTGCCCATATCGGTAAACATATACGGCAATACATAGGTGAAAGGCTAATATCGGCTGACCGATATATCGGTCAGGCACTAGTACAAATTATGCATTTAAATACTAAACATGTAGAGAAAAATTTTATATGCAAACTAAAATTATTTATTGATTGAATTACATGGATGTTCGTTTTGCATTTTTTGCCCCCATATTTTTTAATTACGAGACATTTTTGGTGGCATATTTGCCCAAAGCGCAACTTAATTTCATTTTTAGACCTAATGAAACTCTTTAGGCAATGTTTGCAGGTGTGTTAAGAATCTTGTAATTTTTATCCCCTTTTCTCCAAATTTGGAATGCTCAATTCCCACTACTTCCCAGTAGGTTCACATGGTGGCACGGTTACTCACCTCAATCTGCGTGAAGTCTCAGTTACCTCCGCTTCTGAGATAGTCAATCCACGCATTTTATCACACGGCTCGTTGTGCATGACACAGTGTAGATTTACAGCATGTGGAGGCTCATGCAATTGCCCCATTGAGAGCGAGAACCACTAATTGTGACCACGATGAGTTTACCCCATGTGACTCTACCCTCCCTAGCAACCAGTCCAATTTGGTGACTCTAGGCGTGGTAGTATGAGTCTTTACTCAAGGAGCTACACAGGCCCCTGGTATGTTATGAATCTTAAGGAATATATTTGGTGAAATACTCACGTGTTACACTTGCGGGGCAAAGCGTAGCCCTGCAGACCCGGTGGCAGAGGAATGTTACTGATAACTGCCCTGCAGCCACGGCACTGAAGACAAACTCTGGTGGCCTTGGCCCTCACTGCTGTAGAAGATATGATTATACCGGGAATCTTGACGAGACGCGACACCTGCTCCGACTGCAAAAGAATGATATAGAAACAAACAAAGGTCATCAGAACAATCAGAAACTAGAGGAACACATATGCTACTTGTACCTTTCATCACAAGGGAATAAAAGTAGCTTTTAAAGGCGAAGCACACTACTTTGTCAAGTATCTTCTGAATTTGCTTTACATCTATCTTTGCAATACATGGATGAACAGTTCAGTTTGCTCACCTTCAGATTGCGGATTGAGGCCGGGTGGGCGTCGCTCTTCAGCATGACCTGTATGTCCTGTACAGTCTCTTCTCCGACTGGCCGTGGGCGTGTGACCTCATCAGCCACTTCCTGAGCTGCCTCCTCCAACTGCCAATCACAAAGCAACATCAGTGATCTCAAGTCTAATAAACAAATGATGCTCAAACATTAGGTTTCAGAAAACTACATTTAAAAAGCACCACAAAACATAAGTTGGCTTCTATATTTCTCATATTTTGGACAGAGGTTTATTTCGTTTTATCAAGTTTAGGCATGTCCTCACCAAAGGAAGGTTCTCTGTGGGCAGTTTGTACAGACAGTCTGACAAATCTTCATCAAAACTGGCCAAGTCCTCCATTTCCACCTCAATCCAGTACTCTCCCAGTGTGTAGTGCCTTTTGAGTTCATCTCTGTGGGGGGAAAAGAAGTTATACCAATTAACAGTTTTGCAAGGCTCATTTTCATTGATCCATTTGTTCCATTTCATTAGTGAAAATCTCAAAACTTGATGCGAGCACGTCAAAGCAGCGCTGGGGAGTGCGATTTGAATGTTCGTTCGAACAGTTCGATTCACTGAACCGAGCAAATGATGAAGCGATTCGTTTTCGTTATCATTGAGGTGTTCTTCTCAGAAATTGAGCCAGAACAGAAGCCTTTTATCGTAAGCTTAATTTAAGTTAAAATATTTGGTCAAATGACGCTTTATGTTATCAGATTTAGATTGTGGGACTTTATCAATTTAAATTTGTGTTTGCATTTAATACCATTACTTCGGAGACACCTCCCATATTATTTTCTGAATGCTAGATAAATTAAAAGCAGATGCGTTAAATATCTAACTGTTTATAGTTCAACCAACTTACTTATGAAGTGGAATGAATAACGAACGGTTCGTTCGAACAGGTTCAACTGAATCATTTAAAAGAACCGGCTCATAATAACGATTCGCTCTTAAATCACACATCCTTCAAAAGTCTACAACAAAGTTATGTATTGAAGCGAAAAGTTAACTTCAGTTGAATTTAACTGACATTTACAAAAAAAAAAAAAAAAACGTAATAATAATAATATATATCTTTCAAATAACGACAATTCATTGCGCAAAATACTTCGCCGAGTTGTGATAATGAATCACCTAGATGGTTACAACTATGGTTACAGTACCTGTATTTGTAGGTGAATCCAGTGCGATCGGTGCCGACTCTAAACTGCCTCAAAAATTCACGAAATTTCTTTTTGATCTGGCTGCGTTTCAGGACACCCTCATCACCGATGGCTTCGCCTCCACCGAAACTATCACTGTAATAAACTCCTGGGTCATCAAATCCGGACATTCTTCAAATATTCTGTAGCAAACCTCTTGTAATAAAACTAGAGTCGAATAAATACGCGTTGTATTTGGTAAATAATTGTTATTCTTTTGAGTCCGGATCAACAATGTGTTCTGCCCCACCAGACCATGCACTGACTTTCGCGGGAAAACGTTTAGCCCTGCCTGCTGCTAAAGTCAGACTCCGCCCACACTCGCTTCTCCGTGCCGCGTATTGGCTGGGAATACGTTACGTCTGCAGACGTCACTAAAAAGGAGGTTCTTAAGTGGCGTTGTGGCGGGAAACAAACGAAGCGGACTGCAGCGACCCGGAACTTGCTGTTCTTATTTGGCGCGGAATTTCAGCATTGTTGAAAATGGAGTAGTCACTTTTCCGTTTAATCAATAAATAAATACACCCTTATTTATGTGAAAACCACATTGAGTAAATGTTTATAATAGTAAATAACATAACACCGATGCTGAGAGGGTTTATATGTATAATTGTTTCCAATAATTTTCCAAAACTCTTTAATAATGGTGAAAATAACACTGAAAGAGTATTGTTGTTGTTCCGCGGATAAAATGTTCACAGAACATCAATATTTTTAAGACAAATTTGTTACTATATGGGAAAGTGTACTGTATACATGTTCAGTAACTTGTCACCATTTTTGCCTTCACTAGTTCATTCTTAATGGCCCTGATGTGTTACAAATACATTTTTAAAAGTGCATAATACTATTATACTGTATATCTGCATTCATAATAAATACACAAAATTGTCTTTAAAATAATTTTAGATGGAGTATAGCACGTCACAGGACGTCAACTACCCAAAAGTGAATCATCAATGAAGACATTACAACACATTATCTTTTTAATTTTAATTATGGACAGTTTGCATGATCTATACAAAGCATGTCTCAACTGAAATAAAGTCTATATGCTTTGGTGTATAGCTGCTTTAAAAGACACTGGCTATTAAAAAAACAGACAAGTGACTATGAATCATAACAAAAGCATTTATTTTGTTAATGCTTAAAATATATAAATACCCTTTGACTTTCATTTTTCTCAGGAGCAATATAAGCATTTTTTAATTTATAATTGTTTTGCTGTGATTTGTAACTTAAACCTCACTCTAACAACTTATTCCATAAACTACTCCTTTGTCATTTGCTCACAGTTCACCCTGTTCTCTCTCTGACATTAGGAAATGACACCATGCTTTCTGCCGGTCTGTATGAAGGCATCTACGGTACGATCAATGTCATCATCAGTGTGAGCTGCAGAGATCTGGACGCGAATGCGGGCTTTTCCTTTGGGAACAACTGGGTAAGAGAATCCGATTACATACACTCCTGGGCACAGAAAGAGAAAGACATAATCAGGCTGCTGGGTATGAGCACTTAATTTTATATATGATGTCCACCCAAAACGGACAAAATTGTCATCATTTACTCACAATCACGTTGTTCCAACTTGTATGACTTTCTCTTCCGTAGAACACAAAAGGTAATACATTTTTTTAAGAATCTGTTAGTTGATCTTTTCCATATAATAAAAGTGGACTGGGGCTGTCAAGCTCCAAAATTAATCTAAACGTCCTAGCTCAAATATGTGTAAATTCTGTGACACACCAAGCCGACGGTTGGCCATTGGCCAGTGTCGGGCTGTTGTTGAGCATCTGTCGGGCGAGTTTTTGCAGTGTGTTCCGCACCGTTGGCACTAGTTGGACCCCCGTCGGCGGCTTTTCGGCCGATAGAGCATGTTGAATCGGAGCCCATCGTTGAGACAGATCAGTCTGATTGGCTGTTCAGCTCAGCGAACCAGTGCACGAGAAAAAATGGAAGTGACGAAAGCATGCAAATGATGAAATCAAGAGGGTACACACAGAAGGCTCTTCTCATTTTTCATCTCATCTGAGCATTCATCTGTGGTGAGCAAGATTAGTGTGAAAATGGTAAGCAAGCACTGTTTTGTTTACAGTTTGTATATTTGCAGTCCTAGCTCTTCCGGTTTCCCTTTTTGAATGACGAATAGAGACTACTGCTACCTGCTGGTATGGAGAGTTATTTCCTCTCAGTAAGGCGCAGAACATAAATGCTAGTTGGCCGTTGGGTGTAGTCTTTGCGGTGTGTTCAAGAGCAACTTTTTGGCCCAGACGCAGGTGACACCACAGTCGGCTTTTGTCACCGCTATTTCTTTGATGTCGGTTTGGTGTGTCCGGCCTTTAAAGTGGCATTTTTGTCTTGAAAGCTAAAGTGGATGGCAATATTTTCAGTGAATAATGACTTAAATTTCGAAGACCTGAAATATAGCACATTGTAATGTAATTGTATAGAAAAGAGTTACCAGGTTATTCTTCAAAAGTTCACCTTTTGTTTTCCACGGAAGTTATAGTCACACAGGTTTGAATGACTGACAGAATTGTCATTTTTGGGTGAACTATTCTTAAGTATCAGTTACAAACAGCTATTTGTTTCACAAAGGTGATGTAAAATATAATGTGGTAACTAGTATGAATGAAAGTTATTCACAGTATAATGATGAATCCTTATGCCTCACCCAGTTTTAGCATGTCATCAGCCATAACAGAAGCCAGACGAGCATCTCCCAGCATCACAGGACAGATTGGATGAGCTGTGCCAGAGATGGTAAACCCTGCCTGGGTCATGTTGTTTCTGAACCTTTGGGACAGAAGACCAACAATAGACCATTGTTAGTATTTCTGTCGAGGTGAACAATTTTCTATAGAACTTATATCACCAGCACAATGAACTCTACAAAATGTTATTCTCAACGGCATCCATATCCATACAGGAACACTGAACCAGCGAAATTCAGATGAAATTTTGATCAGCTGCTGCTTTGCAAAGCCAAAGCCTGCTTATCTATTGCACACAAAAGATAAATGCAGAAACACAAGCCGAAGGGTGTAACTGAGTTCACAAATACCAGAAAACTGCCTTCCTGTCCTACCTCATGGTTTTGGCTGCCATACTCTGAGCAATTTCATTGGATGCCAGTAACAGTTCCACAGCACGGGTGGCACAGCCCACCACAGGAGGGGGGAGGGAGTTAGAGAAGAGGTACGGACGAGACCGCTGCCTCAGAAGGTCAATTAAAGCCTTAGGTCCAACTGTGTAACCACCTGACAGAATATAAGAAAAGTTGAAAAGCTTATTTATATACATATGCATTTCTTTGTCCAAGATGTCTTCAATGTCTATTATTGGTCTCCTAAAGAATATACAGTATTTCAGAGTTCAGAAGTACACACCAGCAGCTCCTCCTAGTGCTTTTCCCAGTGTGGAATTCACAATGTGCACTCGGTTCATTACCCCCAGCAGCTCATCAGTTCCTCTGTGGAAATATTATATATATATAAAATTGTAAAAATTAACAGTTAGGCAAGAAACATACTTTTGCAAGTATGCGAACGCAAATGCAAGCGCTTGCACAACGCATTGTCAAGGCACGGTCTGGTTGAACATACATAGTTTTACGTGCCACATTCTACATTTCGATGCAGTTTCCAATCAGAAGTACAACAGTTGATCATGACTTGACATTATAAAACACTTATTTTCCACACTATTCTAACTTGCATCTAAGAGTCATCTTAAAAAAATCTGATTACGACACCATTTCACTTGCTTTTGGTGCCCCCACTGGACATTTCCTTGAGAAACTGCAGCAAAACGTGTAACGAAGCACGTAATTTCGTTCCGCAAAAATGTTGCCACAATCATGTACATTTTAAGAGATCTGGTTGTACATAATGTACAAACCTCGGTACTCAAGGGGGCGTTAGATTTACCTTCAAAAGTCTGTGCTATAAAACATGTTGTGTAATTACACAGATGCTAAAAATATATTGACTTTAACTAGCTTGCTCAGCAAGATTCTGTTTAAACTGTTGCTTTGGCATAACAGTAGTAGACTTGAAAGAGAAACTCATTGTTGAAGCGGAGAGTTCACGCTAAAACTTGCTATAGCACCTCTTGTGGCAATGTTGAGAATGTTGTCGTAATCTACCAGGTACAACCAAGTATTTGATTGCTGTTTTTGTTTGCTCACCGCCACGAGGACCCATGAAGCCTGTGGCATGACACTCATCAATGAAGACCAATGCTCCATATTGCTCAGCTAAATCACAGATTCCCTGTAGAGGAGCCACATACGCCATCCATGGAGAACACCCCATCAGTGACCACCAATCTCAGACGAGACGACTGTCAGTTTAAAAAAAAGACCAGTGGCAAAGTGAATTTAAAATTATATTAAAGATGATCTGTTTTTAATCAAACAAATTTTACCACATGTCATTGACTGCAACTTACCTGAGATTCTTTCAGCCTTTCCTCCAGGTCATTCAGGTCCATGTGCTTGTAGCGGAACCTCTTGGCACGACACAATCGAATGCCATCGATAATGGAGGCGTGGTTTAGTTCATCAGACAACACGGCATCGTCAGGACCCAACAGGACCTAAAGCAAAGTGTACAAGAGTACGTACTGTTTTGATGCATTAGGTGGAGGAACAATTTGCTTCTACACATTATATGAATGTGGGTGATCATCACCTCAAACAGACCAGCATTGGCATCAAAGCAGCTAGCGTACAGAATACAGTCTTCTCTTTCATGGAACTGGGCGAGTTTCTCCTCCAAGTTCTTATGCAGGCTCTAGAGAAGAGAGAGGTATAAAATAATAACTCAATGGGGTTTCAATTCGCATTGCTGGCTGTGTATTGATATACAGTATTTTTCCTCACCTGGGTGCCACAGATGAAACGAACTGAACTGAGGCCCGCTCCGTACTTCTTCAGGGCATCTATACCCGCTTGTACCACCTCCGGATGACTGGATAAACCCAAGTAGTTATTGGCACAAAAATTCAATATATCTATAACAAAAACAGAGACATATGAGCCATTAGAAGATAAAACAAAAGCAAATGTTGATCTCACATTGCAGCGAAGCTTAACTGCATAGAGACAGATTTAGGAGGACAATTACCACCATGACATTGTCTTACAGTGGAAAAAGACAATAATAAGCAGATGTGTACTTTCTGACAGAAGGGAAAGAGAATATATGGGTGTTGGGTCACAACAATACAGATGAAGAGCTTTTTAAACTATTCTTCATGTTAGCCACAAAATGAAAACCGCACAAAACTGGATCCTGCATTGAATCCAGGAAGAAATCGCGGTCGCATAATCAATGTCAAGCGCGATTCCAAGGTGCCATTTTTCTCCTCTAACATTACATTTTTACCCCACTGATGGTAAGGTTTAGCTTTGGGGGTACAGGTTATAAAATATGCATTCCTCTTCACTGTCAACAACTCACTTCACAACTCACTTTTGGTGCCCCCAGTGGATTTTTCACCTGAATAACACTTATTGCTCTAGCCAATGGGGGCATTGTTTTGAATTTCGGTAAGCACGGACTGATCTTAGCGAAAGAATAGTCAACCTACTGTGTCTGATTTCACTGCGAGAAGGGACATTTTGGTGAATATTTTGGTGCTGTTTTCACCTTTATAAATCACCTTTTTTCCTCACTAGGGTCCTGCAACAACTGAATGTAGTAAATTGCATGTAATTCATGCAGTGTCTCCATTTACAAGAGATCATACAGCAGCAACACGTCTAGTCATTATACAAGAAAAATGAGCGAATTGCTGTTTAAAATTTTTTAGGTGAAATACGTCACAATCAGTGTTGGGTAAGTTACTCTAAAAAAGTAATGAATTACTAACTACTAATTACATCTTCTATAGTGTAATTAGATTACTGTACTAGTTACTCTGTCTGAAAAATAATTGCATTACTTATTACTTTCTAAAACCCTGATCAACCTCGACCAGATGAAAAATACAAGGATAGACACGAAAATATTATTTTAATGATTTCATTGAGAGCATCCTGAGCAGCTGCATCACTGCCTGGTTTGGGACTTGCACCGTTTCGGACCGCAAAGCCCTGCAGAGGATAGTGAGGACAGCTGAGAAGATCATCGGGGTCTCTCTTCCCTCCATCAAAGACATTTACAAAAAACACTGCATCCGCAAAGCAACCAGCATTGTGGACGACCCCACACACCCCTCACACAAACTCTTTACCCTCCTGCCGTTTGGCAAGAGCTACCGAAGCATTCGGGCCCACACGGCCAGACTGTGTAACAGCTTCTTCCCCCAAGCCATCAGACTACTCAATACTCAGAGACTGGACTGACACACACACACACACACACGTCTTGAGTTGCACTTTAATTA
Source organism: Xyrauchen texanus (assembly GCF_025860055.1). Lineage (NCBI taxonomy): Eukaryota > Metazoa > Chordata > Actinopteri > Cypriniformes > Catostomidae > Xyrauchen > Xyrauchen texanus. Next base: position 38,489,723 of record NC_068283.1, on the reverse strand, counting down.
TTGTCACTTTATAACTGTCTGCTACCTCAATAACTGCTATGTGCATAGAACATTATCTCATTGTATGTCATCTTTTTGCACTACTGAGTACTGGTCGGCGCTGCACTGTGTCTATTGTCCTGTTAGACATTTCTTGTACTGTCCTGTACTTTTTGCACATGTTTGCATGTGCACTTTATATAGGTATATAGGTGTATATATATATATATATATATATATATATATATATATATATATATATATATATATAGGTATGTTATTTAGTCTGTGTAGTCTCATGTGGTTCTGTGTTTGTCCTATGGTGTTTTATGTAGCACCATGGTCCTGGAGGAACGTTGTCTCGTTTTGCTGTGTACTGTACTAACTGTATATGGTTGAACGACAATAAAAACCACTTGACTTGACTTGACTTCAGATAAATCATCTAAAAAAATAAATTACTTGCGAACTGGCCAAAAAATGTAAGGGCGCAGCGTTAAATTAGAAAACATACATTTTAACATTAGACGTTAAATTTTGATTTTAAATGTACTATTTTTAATATGGAATTTGTCTATAATCTACATAGTATTTAACACAATTACATAAGTAAGTAATCCCTTACTTTAATTTTCTCAATGAAAACGTAATTAAATGACAGCAATTAATTACTTAGCAATGGTCACAATGCAAGACACGTCAACTTCCCAAAAGTACTTGATGCCAATATCCCAAACACTTTTCCAAAAACAATTAATTGTATGTCTCCCTTGCAATGCTTTTGACTTTTAAGACAGTGAGACTTTTTGTAATTGAAATCGACACTCTCTCTGATGAAAATAAATAAATAAATACAAATCTCATCCAGAACAACTAAGATATTAATAATATATGAAAAGGACACAATGGCTCAACTCGTATCACTTATTAGAGCATTAAATTGGCTTTGCAAGCTGCTGGGATACTTCTTTATTTCAGGTCACAAGTGCATCCTAGAATGTTTAACACCCTGTTTTATCAGACATTTGTTGGTGTATGTTTTAATACATTTGATCTGCCTGGTCCCTCTGGATTAACAGATTGTTGCTCACCGCCTTTGCTGCCGTCCACGTTGATACGAGGACCCTGTTTGGACGTGATCACTCTCTCCCCTTCCATGTGCCCGCAGCACGGATACTGTCCAGCTCGTTTTCCAGAACAGACAGCGCTTGGCTCACAGCGACATTATGTCTTTTTGTATTTATAGTACAGGACTGTAAAACACTACTAAACGGAGTACTGAGTCGATAAACAGCGGTACGGAGTGACATTTCTCCTCCACTATCAAATAAAATACTACTACAATAGAAGTATGGATTGGCAGCGAGCGACGTTGACAGCGGATATATGTAGTTGTGAACGCTTAGTAAAATCAACCAATCAAATGTTCGAGTAGGCGGGAGTTGCGGTTTTTATCCAATGGCAGAGCAGCTGAGGTTATTTGCATTTAAAGAAACAGACTGCTGGATTTTACGAGCGACAGCTTGTGTAAAAAAAGCGTAATACAAGCTGTAAATATCAATATACATTCAGATTAAAAAATGGGTTGCTCCTTAATTCAATTTAAAAAGGGTTGCCAAAGTGTTTTTGACCCCCTATGTGAGTAAAAGTGCCATCTAGCGCAGAGTGCGAATTACCCCACCATAATTGGGGGGTACTGCTCCTTCCAGCCAGGTTTCTTAAGCAACCAAATTGGTCCGGTTGCTAGGGAGGGTACAGCCACATGGGGTAATCTCCTCGTGGTCACGATTAGTGGTTCTCACTCTTTTGGGGCGAGTGGTAAATTGTGCATGGATCGCGGAGAATAGCATGAGCCTCCACATGCTGTGAGTCTCCGTGGTGTCATGTGCCTCACGGATTGAGGTGAGTAGCCTCGCCACCACGAGGACCTACTAAGTAGTGGGAACTGGGTATTCCAAATTGGTAGAAAAAGGGATAAAAAAAAAAGTTATATAATAGGTGTGGGTGAGAGACAGATCAACATTTAAGTCCTTTTTTTACTATAAATCTCCACTTTCACTTTTTTCTTCTTTTGTTTTTGGCGATTCAAATTCTTCATGCATAACGCCACCTACTGGCCAGGGAGGATATTTATAGTAAAAAGCAACTGCAATATTGATCTGTTTCTCACGTACACCTTTCATATCGTATGGATTACTATTATGCTACCTTTTTTGCTTTATTGAGCTTCAACTTTTTGGCACCGATTCATTTGCATTGTATGGACCTACAGAGCTGTGCATGTACATGACTTTCTTCTGTTGAGCTCAAATGAAGATTTTCCTTCAAAGTGAGTGAGTAAATGATGTGAGAATTGTAATTTTTGGGTGAACTATTCCTTTAAGCACATTTATATTTGCTCAGTCAACACATGGAGGTTATTCTTTACATGTTCTGTTTTAATATGGACAATGACCGAGGGTCTTATTCACGGTAACATTGTTATGAGTTTACCTCAATATGCCAGCCCTTACATTCCAACTGTTTTGTTATGTGCGCTTTGAGCATAAAAAAGGTCAAGAGAATTTTTTTTGAGTGGAAACATACCTGAAGAGAGAAAACCACAACATAGTTCTCCACAATCAGATGATGCAAGCAGAAATATGGGCGATGACTCGTTTTGTTGTTGGGTGAGCAAAGTAAACTGTTGTTGTTTCCAGTAAGATGTGTCACTAAAGGTTAAAAGCAGGGCATGTCAACAAGGCCGACGTGTAACCATATGTAGTCAATATATTTTATAGTGGTTTATAGTGAAACCGGTAATCGTCCCATCCCTACAGGTAAGTAGCCGGTAATTCAATGTATGAAGACGTGACATGAGCTATGAAAGAACAAAACACGTTAATAAATGAAGGTTGTAAAATCAACAAGCTAGACGTCAGCTAGCAACTTATAATTATCCATGCACGTCAGCAGCAAACCGTTCTCTATCTCCATTGCTTCTAGCCGCCACGGTGGTTAAAAATGGTACGGTCCACTATAGGGGTGTCTGAAATCGCTTTACATTAAAATGTTCCTACAGTGAAAATAGGAGTTGACTTATATTGTAACCGTAAATATATTTTTTCACAATATCAGAAAAATTATCTGACCCCCCCCAAAACTGATATTTCTGTCCCTTTGGGGGGTACTGGGTCTTCATTGGGGGGTATAGTACCCCCCAGTACCCCCTGTAATTCGAACTATGACTAGCGACTAGCGACAATTTTAGCGACTTTTCACGGCCGCTAACAACATCCTCCACAGTTTTAGCAAAACATTAGTTAATATGTGTTATTAATAAAAAAAAAAAAGTGTATACCGTTAGAACTTTCCTGACCCCCTGACTTGTAAAAAATACATCTTTTATATGTTAAAAATATTTGTATTTGTATCTGTTTGATTATTTGTCTCTTTATTTTATTTATGTACACATTTTGGTTGGTTTATACATGTTTTTTTATTTTTATTCCTTCAAATGTATTTGTCCTTATGACTCTTTTTTTTAAACTCCATTTATATCAATGTTAAATTAGCGATCTGGAACGATTTCTCTGTGACGGCCATCTAAACCAGCCTAAATACGGGACAAATCGCGTTTGGTTTATTTTGCAAGGATCATTTTGGAATTTGACATTGTTCAATTAGATTAATTACAAAACAAAATAAATAAATATAGATAGATAGATAGAAATACCCCAGTCTGAATGTTTGACAAGTTCTATTAGTGATAGATAAATGATTAGTAGTTAAATACTTATGGTTCTACACTTTTAAAGAATCGCTCTTTACGCCATTAATTTACATATGTAAATTTGACGTCTTACGTGAAAATGACGTCACCACGTGATAGCGCTACTTTTAGCAATATTTCAGCGATCCTTCGGCGATTTCCCATGAGAAAAAGTTTGCAACACTGAACTTGAGTTGCAATTTCCTCTTTCTTGACCTTGCAGACCTAACGTTTCATTTCAACTTCCCTTGAATGCTGTATTTGTACACATTATATTAATAAACTTTGACTTGATTTGACCTAACCAGCACACAGAGATGTCACGCCGTTTGGACCCATTACCACATGAGTCCTACCCACCGGAAGAAGACAAATTTTTTTTAGAAGACAAAATAAATGCGGGAACTTGGCAGTGTGATAACAGCGCTCAACAGGAGGACAAAATTGAGCTTTAATCCACATTATGGAAATGTTGGTAAAAAATGCATCAACAGTTTTAGAACTGATTATATTTGGACCCCGTTCAATTACAGAACGTCTTGCAATAGTTTGTTGAATGGAAGTGAAGTGAGTGGAGGGAGATTTGAAAAGGTAAGCAGCTCTTATGAAAGTTTTATATAAAGTTATCTATAAAGCATGTAGCCCAGATGAGCAAATGTTAATGAGTAAATGCATCTTGCCAATTGCTGAAGCTTAGGTTATTGTTTATAATTTTAGATGAACTAAAAATATTCTGTTTTAAAGTAATGTGCATCTTTTCTTAGTTTTATAATTGTATGTGACTTGCTGTTTCGTGAATATTTCGTTGTGTTTGGGACGTTGTGGAGCTGGACTAATAACGAGAAAGCTCAAAGTTTATTTTTCTTTTCTTTGCTGCACAAATCAGCTCAAACAAAGCACAGTCGGTGTATTTTTATATTAATTTTTTTGTCACGCTTTCATTGAACGAAGTGATAGCAAAATCAAGGTATCAAAAGTTGGCTAAACCATATTATAACAACCTCTGAGTTTTTACCAAAGTGTCTCTAGCAAGTCAGTCCACTGTCGGACATCTTTGGAACGCTCTCGGTAGGCTATTTCCAGTCATAGCAGTGCAGCTCCTATCTACGTCAATGGAGAAAGACCACATTTTCAAAAACGGTTGGTCAAGATTACGATCAAAGAATATATTTCAAGTCGGCAATAAAATTGTATAATATTGGAATCATAAATTACCTCGTATTACGCTAAAACATGCAATTTTCCCGGCTTGTATAGCTAATGCGCGTGCGTATTAGCGAGTTGATTGACAGGGGATGTCTGTATCTAAAAGGTGATTGGCTTATTTAATTGTAAGGCTGGACTTCCTTTCTACATCCGTTGACATTTGGGCGCTCAGAGCTCCTTGTTTTTTTTAATTTATTTATTTTTATTTATTGCTTTAATCAATATTACATGACAGTCAAAACAACTGAAAGCACAAAGAAATAAAAAAATAAATTAATTTAAAAAAATAACAAGAAAACTAACAAAAAGGTACATCGACAATATACAAAATTCAAAAGGCTATATGCGTTCCAATTTCTTCCATTCATTTTAATAGAAGTGGCCCGTCTCTGCTAAATACCAAAGGACAGAGCTTAGGGTCTGGCAGCAGACTTGCACGCTCACTCACATGCATGTCATTTTTGGTTAGTAATATTGTGGTTTTGGCTAATTACTTTATACATAAATCTAGATTTTTAAGAATCCTCCCATCCTCATGCATTTACAGAAGGTTTTTCAAATCCTTAAAATGTATTCATAATAAAAAAGCCCTTAAATTGTGTCAATTTTTGGAGACATACTTTGATAATTAACCCCCTTGTACAATATTCTTTTGGTCTTAGTTATTATAATTTTTTTCCTGTTAACCCTTTGTCATTCACCTCTGTTTATTATGTATATATTTTGTTTGTGCTGCTATTTAGCTTTGACGGAATGTATTAAGTTTTATGTTTACTGTGGCTTCTTTTATTTTCATTCAAGCAATAAAAAAAAACCTCACATGGATGTCCTCTGCTAATGACGTCACTTGTAGTCTCCGCTATCTGTGACGTCACTACGCAAAGAAAGGTTCCTCAGTTCGCGTTTTCTACAAATACTCAGACCGCAATTTATTTTTAAAAGATTTTGGTTGCTGCTTTTTGTTTACCGCAAAACAAAACTGTAATATTTGATCCCAGTGCCATTTAAAGCATAAAATCATGAATTCTATGATATTATGCTTTCATTCTAGAGCCCTGGCTTCAAAATAAAAAAATATTATGTTTTCTACCAAATGGTGCCATTTTTCTCATGTTTAGCCTATGGAGCAAATACACGCTTTTTCTGTTTGCTGTAGTATATGCAGACCAACTGAATAAATGAAGCAGCTAAGTGTGTGTGTGTGTGTGTGTGTGTGTGTGTGTGTGTGATAAAAACAACAGTGGCATTATGTAAACAAACTGGTATTTAAAGGGTTAAAATCATGAAAATGAATGAATATTTGGTAGTTATGATCTGGGCAGATGTTGGTTAAAAATGTTACCTAATTGAAAATAATATTAATATATAATATTATTATGAAAGTTTTTTGACGTGTGCAATTTTGTCCTCCAAGGACCTCTGAGTAACTTTTTTTTAATTTACGCACGAGGGTTAAAAAACGGCTTCTTGTCATAGAATGTCTGTGGTACCGCCGCGTTATGCATTTTGTTGTTAAGCATGTAGTAATTGGTAGAAAGGCTCTGGCTAAACGTCACATCCTGTATTCTATTTTCCGCCTTCTCCACCCGCGGCAAATCCAAAACTAAAAATCGCAACAGTAGAATAGCGAAACTAAATCTAAACACGGAGCTTTTGACACCAAAGACGAATAGCTAAAATGGAAATCAACTGTACAGGTGAGATGTTTTAACTGCACTTCAGCATAGTTGTCACACACTTCTCAATACAGTTTATATATGTTGTGTTTTTCAACAGGTGCGTAGTTTCTAATAGTCACGTCATTATAGCTTTCAGTGTCATTTACAGGATTTTACTGCACTGTTCAAAGATTATATGCCGATATTAAATGTGTGCATGGAGAATAAATTGTGTGTATATAGTAGCATTTACATTTGAAAACAAATTGAGCGATTGATATGACAATAAACTATGTTTTAAAGAGATTAAATATAGTCCAGTATAACAATTAAAGTTCAGATGTATCTCAAGAGGTGTTTTATGACATAATTGTGTTTTTATATCCCTCTCACCACAGATAGCAGCATCGATTGCCTCTGGCTGTCTCTGAGAACAGCATGGAGAACAGCATGGAGATTATTGTGTTGCTGTGGACATGATAATTCTGGTGTGTAACTAGTTATAAACACCATACATACAAATACTCTGCCCTAAAATAATGTGATTGCATAATGTGTAAGCAGAGATGAAGCTCTCAGTTGAAGAAACGGTGCCATCTAGTGGCTGGAGCACTGTACGTCCATGGTTTACCAATCACAGTGAAGATGGAAGATATTCATCACATCAGTTTAGGTGAGACTCTGTCTTTCATTCTCAAACTGGCCTGCTGTGAAAGATGATAAAGTGGTGGCATCACATTCAAGGGTTGTACTTTTACAATGCACTAAATCTACAAGTATATTCATTGTAGTTCCAAATGTCCTTTGGGTCCTAATGGTCCACCCCTTTTTCCAAACAGAATACATGGACCATGTTGAAGAAAGAAAGCCTCGTTTACAACACAGAGGAAGGATCCCTGTGATCATATGTCCGTCCCAGAGTCAGGGACACCACAGGAGTGGGTGTCAAGAAGAGGAGCACAGTTACTGCGTTTTGCCAACAGTGTGTAATGCTCCTAATTGAAGCTTGCAGTGGTTTGTCAAAGTGCAGTAGCATGCTCCTCCTCGGGAGACCGCTCTCTCCCCCTATTTTTCACAAGGAGTCAAGATCCTAAACCGGATGCGTCTCTCTACATGTGAACATGGCCAGCTCCAGAATTTGTTCTAGTGCATAAAACAGACCCACGTTAGCTTGCATCCATGCAAGGCTGCATTAGAGTATTAGCTGAAGTGTAATTTCTACACCACTGAACAGGAATGCAAAAATAGGTACGTTTTGAAGAAAAAATTAAATTGTGGATTATTCTTATTTTTGTACATTAGGTGGATTTCCATCCAACTATTTATGCACATTTTGAAATTGCGCATATGAAATCCTGAATGGGAACACTTGATATGCGAATAAACTTTCTAAATTCACTTAAAAATGAGTTTCGCATTAGTTAAAATGTGCATTTAAGGTGATTGAAACCAAACGATAATGTATTTTGACCATTTGTGCACGTGTTATGTGCGATATTTTGATGTGACTAGGCTACCAAAAGGTCCGACCTTGGCGCACAATTCTTTCAACATAGCGCTTGTCATTCGGAAGTGTTTAGCCCACAGCTGGACGATAACGTGGGTCCTCACAATCCACCAGAACAGTTTTGAGAGCGGGCGCTCCCAGGTATGCGTAGACTGGCGGTGTGGGGGCAGGTAGAGGTCATTCAGCTGCTTCATCACGACGAGGCGGCTCCATAATGATAATGTGCATTACATAGTGGATTGAAATGTGCAACAATTCGTATTTTCTTACGTTTCATTTTAAAAATTGCTAAACATTTTGGATGGAAACCCTGCAAATGTAGTAACGAATAAAGAACGTCCCGCTAACAATGTATGAATAACATTTTCAGAACGTTTATCAATGAGAGAAAAAGAACATAATATTAAAATGTTATATTGTTATTTTAATAATTAATATTACTTTTTATTCTTCTTACACACACACACAGTGATTTAGCATAGCTTTTCCCCTTTAGTTGGATATTACAGTTGTTGACACATGTTATAACATTTTCCTGTAATTTGTTGTTGTTGCTCTTTTCATAAAAACGACACTTCTCTAGAGTAATCTCTCAGGACTCAAAGAAAATTGTTGAAGCCATAATACAATTTACCTTTGTTTGTTGATGGATGTATTTTATTGATCATTGAAGGGAAATTCCAAATGTCCTACTGGCACAATAAAAATTCCAATGAGATCATGGAAGTTTATCACTTCCCAAAATTACTTGTGCACAAAGCCTTATTTTTCTATATTATTGCCTGATTAATAAACTGGCCTATCAATATTAGTTTCAATGGCGGACAGTCAAGTTACGGCAAATCCACTATATACTGTAATAATCCATTACGTGCATTAACAAATGTAACACTGCATGTAGAATATGCAAATGAGCTTCATTCATGTTTTCTGTCAAGCATACCACAAGAGAATGTGTCATTAAGTATGATGATGCATTACTGAAAAATAAAGTATGCACATGAGTAAGCTTTTCAGTGTCTTTAGTGACGTTACTACAGCAGAGAACTTCTGCAATGTGTTTTAGCAGCTACACTGTACCATTCGTCAAATAACCCATTTTCAATACAAAAAAGATATCTTGCTTTCTCACTTGACATTTACATATCTTTACTCATTTAAAGAACAGTTCTTGAAAAACCACATCCTCTTTCGTTCTAACCAAAGTTATCTTTTTGAAGTGTGCACTGACTGTGGCAATATCAAAAAAACAATAGAAATAGAAAACAGTGTTCCTCAACCAGTACAGTAATACTGTGGAAAATCTGAACTATTGAGATTAAACTGATTGATATAGAAATTAAGCCAAGAGATTCGATTTATTTATTTATTTATTTATTTTAATGGCAGTTTCATGACAATTCAGGAAATTACAATCACATACAATTTTGATTTACACTGTATGGACATGACGATTTGAATGGTGCAATATTAATGTTAGAAAGGCTTTATGCGCTGAGCTCTTTTTTGCTTATGCCTTGCCATCCCTTTTCCACGCAATGTACATAAACCTTAAAAACAGAAACAACTTTACCAAAATCAGAGGAAGTCAAGGCCCTAGAAGTGGATTCAGCTTTCTCCTAATATCTAACAGCCTCAGTATGATTTATTTTTAAAATGAGCTATGGATAAAACGCTGTGGGATGTGCAGTTTTCTGTTTGTCTAAATGTGGCATAATGACAGAAAAGCTTTGGACAATCCACATAAGCATTTTAGTGTAGAAAATAACAACTGAAACAAACTATCAAAAGTAATGCTACACAATGTGAGTCATTAGTTGGGTGAAACGAGCGGAAATGGAAAGGATGTTTGTGCAGTTCATTCACAGAAAGAGTTTGTGGTTTGTGTAGTAATTCCGAAACTAAGTATATTCATTCACACGGATCCTCTGATATAATACATCCAGCCAACCCTGTGTACATGTTAAGTTGAAAAAGAACAACTTAACACACAGATTGAAACACCAAAGACGATTGAGAGATGGAAACCAGCAGCAGAGGTAAGATTTGTGTTGTTTAATTTGCAGGCAGCATTCTTAAAGTTGGCATAATGACACTCGGGACATGTTTCCTATTACTGCATATAAGTCATGTTATTATACTGTAAATTAAACATTTGCATTTTACAGGAGTACATGAATGTAAAAAAAACCAATGTAATGTATAGTAGCCTGGTGTTTATGGTAGTTGTTTCAAACCACTTCAAATACCAAATTATATTGGAATGGTTGAACGGTTGACAAATGTTCCAACCTGCCCAGCTATGAAAGACAATTCCAGAAGGTGCATGGGTGAAAGTTGCCCACACCTAAAATATGGTCATAACATAATGTGAATATAGGTCATTTAAATGGTTGAGTACCAGGATATATACATACCCATGGTGATTATAAATGTTATCAAACATTATCTTTGAAGTCAAAAAGTTTTAGGACCTCTGCTCTATGGTAAAGCTTACTCATTTGGCCCACGGTCCACTAAAGACCCTAAAAAATGGACTCTACACGATTGCTTGAGTAAACTCGTTCTGTCAAATTAATTGAATAATGGCATCTCCAAAATGTGTGTAATTAAGTTCACTTAACTATGTAAGTTAATGTAACTAGATGCAAGTAGACTTAACTCAGATTTGTTATTTAAACATAGTTTCAATGCAACATTTAATTAAATGTACTCAAATTTAGGTCATACAATAACACAGCATAAGAATAAACTTAAATAAACATATTTCTCCACAAACGCATATATGCCTGTACTTCAGATGCACATGCATTTATCACAAAAAAAATGTCAAATGGGGACCAAGTGTTAAAAGGGTCCAACTTGACCAAAGGGGACACAATTAAATAATTCAACTGCAAGGCATTGTGGGTATTCCCCAGAGCCTCACTTTTGTACTCAACTGTTTGAGTTACTAACACTTTAAATCTTAAGTCTATGGACTTTTAAGAAATATAAGTTCAATAAACTTAGATATTTGAGTTCTGAGCACAAAACTTGACATTTCAAGTAATGCTCAGTTAAGACAACCAATATGTCCCTGGCATGGGAATTTTAGCGATGATTTGAAAGCACCAATTTAAAATGATGTAATGTTTTGAAAGTAATTGTACTGAAAGCACTTTTATAATCTAATGCAAGTATTATGAAAACTAAAATATTTAAAATGGACGCTTCACGGGCAGCATGAGGAAAACTTGTTCAAACCGCTATCATCATTGTTTGTTTTGAGGCCCACTACTGTGGTAACATCGACATTTGATGTGGTCTCTCGTTGCATGGGTTAGCATGGTTGAAAGGCCTGACCACACAGCCATGCTGTATTTAGAAATTGTTGTGTGGAAAGTGTTAATGGACATACAGTTGGTATCATTGTCATGTCCCCGGGCAGGCAACCACCACTTTTGCTTTGGTCAGAAGTTTCAGTTGGAGATTTTATGTGGTTACCATTATGGTATAGTCTTTAGCTTGTAATTAGGCTGAGGATGGGCTAATTTAGTTGATGTTCTGTTTGTGTCTTAACTAAAAAATAATACAGAAATTAAGCCTTTCTCCTTCATTTTTGTGGTCTTGTTGCATGTCAGAAGTATTGTCTAGTTACTAGTACATGTATTTTAAAGGGGCATTCAGTAGTTCTCTAGCTAGCATTATCATTGCTCTTCTTCGTGTATTTTAAGTACCGATTTGACAGTGGTGTTAGACGCTGTACTGCCATCTATCCACGTGGATAAACACGATTGTCTCTTCTGCCCCTGGCAGCTTTGAATACCATTTGCATCTGGAAAATGTCGGAATTTGAGGTAATTTCTAAAGTTATTTATTACTACTATAATATAATTGCTTTGCCTAAAAACAAACATCAGAAATCATGTGAACATGCTTCTACTCTTAAGGACAGATTATTATTGTCCCACATATCAATAATCTTTGGAGACTGTCTACGTTTCATGTTATTTCTTGACAAAGTAATTACCTTTTTTTTTAAATTATTATTATTATTATTTTATTCCCTTTTCTCCCAATTTGGAATGCCCAATTTCCACTACTTAGTAGGTCCTAGTGGTGGCCTGGTTACTCGCCTCAATCCGGGTGGTGGAGGACAAGTATCAGTTGCCTCCACTTCTGAGACAGTAAATCGCGCATCTTATCGTGTGGCTCGTTGTGCATGACACCGTGGAGACTCACAGCATGTGGAGGCTCATGCTACTCTCAGCGATCCATGCACAACTTACTACGTGCCCCATTGACTAATCACGACCATGAGGAGGTTCCCCCATGTGACTCTACCCTCCCTAGCAACCGGGCCAATTTGGTTGCTTAGGAGACCTGGCTGGAGTCACTCAGCACGCCCTGGATTCAAACTCGTGACTCCAGGGGTGGTAGTAGTAATTACCTTTATTAGAGCACTGCTTAGCGTAAAACCTCATTATCTAGCGATACACAATATCAAGGTGAAGGAAAGATTAGAATTGTTTTAGATGATCAAATTTAGCATGTCCATGAATACTGTATTTGAAGAACTCGTTTTGTTTCCTAGCAAACCAACATCATGGTTTACTCAAAATTTACCACAGCAATCGCAAAAGCTACTTTGCACTACACTTATCTATTTAATTTTATTTATTTATATTTCCATTTACTTGTTTACACATAATCCATAGCAATCACTGTGCCAAACTACTTTGCACTAAACGAATGAAGACATAGATGCCGTACTAATGTCTACTCTAGTTTTTTCATCTTTCTATCTTCTTGCTTTAGACCTTTCATGCATCTTCGGCAGTACAGCTACTGAATCTCCTGTTGTCTCCGCTTCTAAACACGATATATACTTCTAAAGTATGTTCCATTGTGTTCTTTTCGCTCCTTGCGTCACCAAACAAAACTGCGCTAAGCATAGCTAAGCGTATCTACAGAGGCGGCAGCCAATGAGCGTGAGGATCATCTTCTTCTGCGTTTAGTGAAACACCACAGGTCATGTGATTTCAACACTGAACCTGCACCATGTATAATAGAAACACTTTTTATAGAAAACTATTATGAGTGCAGTCTATATCTCATACACCATTCAGATCACTCTTCACAAAAACACAATATATTTGATAATGTGTAAAACAAGCTCCAACTACTGAATGCACCTTTAAGTAGGTCTATTAAGTATTTTTAAATATACCTGTTGCTAGTAGTTAATTGCAAGAAATATTTAAAAAAATTTAAATACTCTTATTTTGATTGGGTTTTTGATTTGAGCTGTTTCCACTACACGATGTATGAGGAGGGTTTACAATTTAGTTTAATTTTGAACGGATAGTCCATCCAAACATTACATTTCTTTCGTCACTCACTCACCCTCCCATCCCAGATGTGTTCGACTTTCTTTCTTCTGCAAAACACAAATGAAGATTTTTAAAAAGAATATTATGCTCGGTTGGTCCTTACAATGCAAGTGAATGGTGACCAGAACTTTGAAGGTCCAAAAGGCTGTTTAAAAGTAATTCTTAAGACTCCAGTGGTTAAATTAATGTCTTCTGAAGCGATATGGTAGGTGTGTGTGGCAGACAAGCCTCTCGTTCTTCGGGACAGGACGAAGCAGGAACCAGCAGGAACCAGATTAACAATCAAATAGACTTTAATTCAATCTAAAACACTGAATCGCATTCACAAAACACTGCTGTGTGCGTTTCTCTTTCTGGCATCTCCGGCTCCTCTTCATATCTCTCTCCCTCTAATTGGGCAACTCAACTCGTTACATACCCCCCACCGCCTGATTCAGGCCAGGGAAACTTCCGGTCTGACTTACTCCTCCCCTTCCTGGAGGGGTTGCTCCTTTGACCATTCCATTGCCGGATGGTCTTCTCCAACTCTTAGGTAGAATGAGGGGAGAGAGAAATAGGGAGAGAGAGATATACCTCCACAAACTCTCAAACCTCATGCCACAGTTTTCCAGTTTGGCAGAAACCGATCAGATGCTACTGTTACTGGGGAGGACCATCATGCATCAGTTGCAGCTAAATTAATTTTTGAGTTGCACACCCTCAGAAACCAATTACTGCCTTAATGTACTTCATTCACAGTACTTTTATTCTCTTATGTTCATAATGTCCTGTTAAATGCATATTCCGGGTTCAATACATGTTAAGCTCAATTGACATCATTTGTGGCATAATGTTGATTACCACAAAAAATTATTGAGACGTTTCCCACCTTTTCTTTACAAGGCAAAACTCTTAGTTACACTGAGGCACTTACAATGGAAGCGAATGGGGTCCAATACGTAAACATTTAAATACGGTTGTAGCCACAAAACGCAAACAATTTGCAAGTTAACATGATTTTAGTGTGACTTCCCTTTTATGGATGGGATTTTGTCCAATTTTAAAACTCCGTTGCCACGACAACATAATGCCGTAAACCTTAAATGATGGTTTAAACAAATTTACAGCTCAATTTTTCACAGAAGTACTAATGTAAATGCTTTTATAAAACCATAACTTCACATTCCTGCATTTAAACCCTCCAAAAATGGGCACCTTTCACTTCCATTGTAAGTGCCTCACTCAAATTTCCCTTCATTTATTTTTTAAAAGGAGGCTCAAATCAAAATTATTTTGTGGTTATCATTTTGTCACACATGCTGGCGACTGAGCTTAATTTATATTGCATTTGGAATATTCCTTTAACATGAACACCATGCAACTATCAAATGAGCAAACAAACTATCATCCAGACATAAAGGTTTCTTACTTGCAGACATACAGCTACTCTCAGGGTGATGTTCAGATATGCAAATGATTTCTCTGCTGTTGCTAATTTCTAAAGAATTAAACTGATAGTGTTACAACAACCATCCCCAGAAAACAAATGCAAGCTAAATATGAAATATTTCGCAATGAAGGCTGATGCAAAGCATTTCACAGCATGCAAGTAATGCTGCATTGTTATGCTTTAAATGAATA
The DNA here is from genome assembly GCF_025860055.1 of Xyrauchen texanus. NCBI lineage: Eukaryota > Metazoa > Chordata > Actinopteri > Cypriniformes > Catostomidae > Xyrauchen > Xyrauchen texanus. The sequence goes on along the minus strand of NC_068283.1, from coordinate 38,474,627 downwards.
TAAGTTGGTATTGTTTGACCAGTGCATGAGAAACGAATATTGCACACGATGGTGGCGCTATTCTCAGCAAACGCTTCGTAGTTCCTACCAAAGAAGAACCACAAACAAAAGCGCGGGTAAACTTTACAGACCGCCGCGTTCTAAAGCGACCAGCAGCACATGTGGTGCCGCGCTTCGTAGGACACATTAAACAATATGGAATACCAGTAACCAGTTTAATGGGAATGTTGGAGAGAAAAATACAAGAGAAGCGAAGATGCCGCTCAACTACATTTCATTGTATTGGAACAGACCATATTTAAAGAAGAAAGTAAGTTTAGCAACTTTATGGGAAGTCGTAGAAGAAAACGTTCAAAGGTAAGCAATCCTCCAATATAGTTGAATGCTATTTATAAAAATGTACTTTGCGCATGCGTGTTAAATATATATATTTTTACCATTGTAGATATATAGGTTATTAATTCCTTGCGGTATTACGTTGAATTAAAGTGTCATTTTAATTACGAACGTCCCTTATAATGTTTCATAACTATGCTCGGTAGTTTAGTGAATGCTTCGTCGTTATTTCCACGTTTATTGATGGCTAGAAAGGGCTTAATCAAATGTATTATTGGGCTCTTAATGTCGCAAACATTGATGGACGTTCCCGGAGAGTGACGTGCGCTGAAGCTCCTCCCACTGTATATAAACTCAAAACCTCTCCACTTCACACCCATTATCACAGTGTTTTGCGACTGGTAGCGGGAAATCTGAACAGTCAATGTTTACAAGGTTTAAAAAATAATAACTTGATACGCAGATAGCAAAACCAAAGACAAGTGCCGGTCATGGGAGGCAGAATCAGAGGTGAAGGATGTGGTTTTATTTGCTGTGGTGTTTTTAAATTGGTTACAGGTGAACAGCGGTTGTCATTTTGTGTGCTGCGTTATTATCACGTCAACTTAAACTTCTTGGCTAGCCCGGAGTTGGTGGCGAGATTTCACACGAACAAATGACCGAACCGAAATAATTGTCAAATGAAAGTTTGAAGATATGAGTAATTAAACTTCTTGAGATACCTGGCAGCGTCACTAAAAGTCTCCGTCAGTGGACGACATTTTGATGGTTTTGGTTAGAGACCGGCAGAAGTGATTATAACCGAGTTATGTTACTAGTTTGATCCGTTTTCGGATGTGTTCGTAACAAAAAGGTGTTGTTTACAATGACCATATAACTACCTTAACTTAAGTTTACTTATTCTTACTGCAGATGCCATACGTGAATGTCTATGGAGGCCTCTAAGAAGATTTCTGTCCTGCTGTGGAGCTGAAAACTCTGGTTTGTAAAAATATATATATTGTTTTTCATCAATATAAGCAATTGGCTGACACTTAAACATTTCAATAAAATAGCATGATTTAATAATATATTAAATAAACATTTTGATAAAAGTTGAATGCAATTTCTAACCATTAGAAGCTAACTCCTTAATTTAATGATTTTTTGAGTGTTAAATAATGTTATAACATTGAAAGCTGTAATAATTGTCATAATGAAAATGCCAATAGAGGTCAACTAATATGGGTTTTTCGGTGAGTGATAAGGCTGGGCGATATGTAAAAATTATTTAATCGATAATTGCCTGAAAAAATATTGCTGTGAATTCGATTATATCGTCAACACAAACATAAACAAAAGTCCTTTCTAAATTCAAATTGCACTTTTAAATTAAATGGAAAAAAGCAATTATAAGAATGAACTGATCAAAAAATCTTGTTTAACCACATCTCCAAACCACATCTCCATTTGCCACCACACAAGCATCCGTCAAGGACACCCAGTGGAAAATGATTAATTGCCTACAGATTAAAAACTAAAGACAATCATAAATGGAGACAATAATAATCATTATAAATAAGACTAATAATTTCCCTTGTTTTCCCAAAATAATGTTGCCAAATGTGTGTCCTTATCGAATTTGTGTTTGTATAAAATTTTGGTAATACAGTTAATGCTGCCTAAATAAAATAAAACTCAATTCAAGATGAACTTTGTATTTTTTAATTTCCCCCCTTTTTCTCCCAATTTGTAAAGCCCAATTCCCAATGTGCTTTTAAGTCCTCGTGGACACGTAGTGACACCTCAATCTGGGTGGCGGAGGACGAATCTCAGTTGCCTCAGAGACGTCAACCCGCGCATCTTGTCACATGGCTTATTGAGCACGTTACTACCGAGATATAGCGCGTGTGGAGGCTTCACGCTATTCTTTGCGAGTTTGAAGGTAGGCCTTAAAATACATGCACAAACAAACCTTCAATTCAGTACACCTCCTATCAGAAGCTACTTCCCTAAAGGCTTGAAATCATTTTCTGGAATTTTCCAAGCTGCTTAAAGGCACATTTAATTTAGTGCATGTAAACACCTTACCCATTGCAATTGTGATTTAGTCAATTAAATGTGAAACAATCTGCCTGTAAACAATTGTTGCTACAGTTTGCTAATATGAAATCTGTGGAGTGGTTAAAAAAATAGTTTTAATGAATTCAACCTAATGTGAAACTTGTAACTTTTGTAATCCTCTGACTTCAACAGAACCTGCAGAGTTACGTTCACAATGCATGCCAATCGTGTGAAAATAAAGTGAACAAAACTCACAGCACCTCCTGAGATGATCCGAGATAATTAGCAATATTCTCATATATGACATTATTCTTGCAAACAGGTTTCAGATGAATGAAACTTAAAAGAGAGAGCTCTTTATATGCGCTTGTTCCATGAGACAGGCTTGTGCTGAACACCTCTGAACTAGCAGTGAATCAGACACAAGCATTGACGTTGTGTCTTTGTGACTAAAAGCATTTCTTGCCATGTGTCATTCCGAGACATCTTACAGATCACCTGCCTCTTGCGGGTAGATGAGCAAAATTAAGCGCATGAAATACGAGTAGTTGAGACGCTAGAATACTGGATTCAACTTCGTCACATTTTGCGAGTAGCAGGTGCTAGTTTCACACCCTGGGCTACTGTTTAATATATTTAGCGACATTCCATATCCATGGTTTTGCCATTTCCTGGGTCTGTAAATAAGTGTCGCAATTGACATCGGGATCTTTTGTAAGACATTGTTTATCCGATAACATCGTCCTACACGGTCAGAATTTTTCTTTTTAAATTTGTACTTTTAGGGGTACAATGGCTTGTCACTGGGGCAGTACCCTCAAAGGTACATTTGTGTACAATTTTAGAGGCAAATATGTACCCTTAGTGACCAACTTGGACCTCAGTGATGTTGTACTGTAATGTACACTTGGAAAAGGTGCAAATTTGGCCTTTTAAGGGTACTGCCCCAGTGACAAGCCCTTTGTACTTTATGAATGGCAAATTTGTACTCTAAGCATTAGGGCTGTAACGATACGTGAACCGAACTCGTGATACAAACATCCACGATTTTGTGTCACGGTTCCTGAAGACCGAACCGCGACACACAACCCTCTCCCACCCCAGAAGCCTGCCAACATTTACAGATGCAGCCCCTTGAGCTCTTTACACACACTACAACAAAATAAATGTTCTCATTTCACAGTAAACATTACATGTAAATCATGAAATTATTATGGAGGTGGCAGTGAGAGAAGCTGGGTTGTCTCCTCATATTAAGGGTTTTGCACACATTGAATCTTGCTTCGCAAGCAGGATTGCATGTTCCCTGTGTTAGTTTCTTGCTTTGTCATGTGAGAAGTTGTGGCTTTCTTTCAACGCAGTGCCACAGCAACAGCCGTGCTCGTGGTAAAGTACAAGATGCTTGAGATCGCATCACATAATCTTATCATGGATGTTGTTACACGATGGAACGGCTCAATGCTGGATGAAATCCTGGAATGCTATCTCGAGCAACAAGCGGCTATAACGTCAGCCCTCTTGAGCAGAGAGGTGCGCAAAAATGCCAGAAAATACTCTGGATAGCGCCGACATCAGTGATGCCGAAGAAATAGTAAACCTTCTTAAACCGCTAAAAAGTCACCACCGTCCTGTCTAATGAAAAGAGCGCCACCCTGTCACTCATTGTGCCCTTGAAATCCATGATCGAACAGAGCATGACGAGAAATACTCTACAACTATAGCTAACATGAAAACAGCCATCCTGCAAAACAGAATTATCTGTTAGAGAGTACTGCCTTGGACCCCAGATTTTGATCATTGCGCCACTTACTCCCTGAACAACGTTAAGAGGTTTTCCTCCGGTTGAAGAACAAATCGAACCAGTTACAGCAGGTATGTCTGTATTACTAATTGTGTGAGAATCTGTGTATTTGCATTTGTTTGCATGTTTGTCACTCCATTAGCATGTTGGTGTACTGTAACTGTAAGTAACCTAAACAAACCCACAAGCTGTTTGTGTTGAGTTGAACAATATTTGTTTTAATGTTTTGTTTTTTATTTTATGCACTTTTACTGCTTTAAGAATTTCTCTCTTGTGTTTCAGCCATATTAATTCTAATTTCATGTTCAAATTCAGTTTTATTGTTCAGTGACGCCTAGTTAATTGTTAATTTACATATAGAAGGTTAAAATACAACAAAGTTATTGAAAATTGTTAATGCCTTGGAAAAAAAAATCTGTTGTTTGAATTTTTATTTTGTTCAAAATATCGTGAACAGTACTGTGATGCGTATCGAATCGTGAGCTGAGTGTATCGTTACACCCCCACTAAGCATATTAAAAACTGCCAACTTTAATCACATTTATTTAATACCACGAAACATTCAATTTCAAATTTTTGTTCACAATGTCACTGAATTAACACTTAAAACATCTCAGAATCACAATTGTCATCTCTTTTATTTTTTAGCCATTTTGCATTTATAAATATTATTACCCATTATTAATTTGAACGTAAGCAGCCTTTAATACTCCAATCCATTTTAGGAACACGTAAAAGGAGAGGTTTTCAACTCAATGGCAGTTGACAGTACCTCACTTTAAAGCTTAAAAAAACACATGAACACACAAACCACTTCGAAAAGCTTCTTTCATTTCAGGTTGTTTCTCACAACAACAAAAAAATAAAATTAAGAAAGTGAGTATATTTTTCATATCGCCCAGCCCTATCGAGTGATGCCAATTGGCTGATCACAGGTGTTGCTTATCATTCCTTTCAAAACAACATTGTTAACACTGGGTAAAAATGATCTTTATGTGTGTTACCAGACATAAAACTTTCAGTGGAAGAAACATCACCATGCATTGACCTGAGCTCTGTTCACCCATGGTTCGAGAATTACCGTGAAGATGAAGCTGCTTTCTTTCTGAATGATTTAGGTGAGATACAAATATACTTCATATTGTCGATAACTGTGATCGGACATCTTGGCCTGTCTGTGGTGTGAATTTATCAGTTTTCAATTCAGGGCTACAGATGGTGGCACCAGCATCTGATTTGGTAGCACCAGTTTCTGTCCTTTTAATTTGAGATGAATTAATAAACAAGAAGAACAAAAACAAATAATAGTGATATTGTTGAATTGCACAAATAATTGCAGTTACCAATATTACATATTTTGTCACTAAATTGTAAATGCATATTTGACAATAAAACATTTCTTCAGGGGTTACTACTTCATTTCTAACTTTTTATAATCTAAAAATCATTAAAAAAATATATATATATATATTTTGTATTCCCAAAATGACATGTGAATGTTCTTTATGAATTGCATTTAGGAACATTCTTATGAACTTGTATCCTAAAACTTGTTAATGAATATTTTTTTTCTTTTAGAAGATTTTTGTGAATCTGCCCCATTGATTTTGAGCTGAAAAACAGATGTTTACTTTCTGATTTTAAGAAAAGTAATATCTGTAAAATGTCAATTATATGCACCTAATTCATTTTGGGCTAATTTAAAGTATTCTGACAGTGTGAATGAGGTCTTCAGCTGATTAAGTTCAGGTATTTCTGAAGGCAAACCAAGTCAGTTACTTTTTCCTGCAATAAAAGATCATTCGATTTTAGACAAAAGAAAAGTTTTATCGTATTCTATTATGAAAATGTAACAGTTTAAATTTACTCTGCAAATACTTTTAGGGATAGTTGACCCAAAAAAGTAAATTCTCTCATGATTTACTCTTGGCATCCCAGATGTGTGTGACTTTCTTCTACAGAACGTACTGGGATGGCATGAAGGTGTGTAAATTATGACCGAATTTACATTTTTGGTTTTATGGTGAAAACTTAAGAGGGTGAGTAAATTATTTGTATAATATATGTTATATATTAACATTACTCCTGCAGCAGTTTCACTTATTTTATTTTTGGATGTTTTACAAGTGTATATAGGCATAATTAAAATAATATGACACAAAGTAAACAATTCTTAAAAAATTACAGAACGATGCAGGGCTCTCGCGGATCCTTAAGAAGTCTTAAAATGTCTTAAATTTAGTTTTCCCAATTTTCGTGCCATAAAAAGTCTTAAATATCGTAAATGATACAACAAATGTCTTAATTATCATTTAAAGAGGTCTTAAATTTGAACACATTTTTATGAAAATAAGTTGTATAAAATGTATTAATTATATTAATAAATATAAAAAGAACGGCCATAGTTGTAACAATAACCAATTATATTCCATCACTTCCCTAATTGTTATTTTAATACAATATAATATGAATGTATCACTTCAGTCAAAATACCATGGTACAGTACCGTTATTGTTACCATTACAGTAGTAAATCAGTGGTAAAGATGCTGATAATTGATCTGGGTAGCAAGCGGATATCGCTGTTTCGTTACACTTTGGGGCCTTTTGTCGATCTATATTTCTCAAAACAGCAGCACATATTCAAAGAAAGTTGGCCAACTTTGTAGTTGCACCAGTGCAACCTCTCACAAAATTTAGCCTCCATGGCAGGAATAACGATCGCTAAATACGACCATTCAGTTGCAGACTGGTGCCCTGCAGTTGGTTGAGATTGATGACAGTGTTGAAGACATGCACTATACAACCTGTCAAACCAGAATACAAAACTTTATAGTTTTTAAACTAGCTAAGGTACATGTGCTTATGTTTTGGTGTTCTCTTTTGCTTATGGCCTCTCCATCTCTTCCTGCAGAACACATGGACCTAGTTGAAGAACCAAGTTTGTTACACTTGGATGGATCAGCCTTACCTCCAGTCACCATCGTCCCAGTCTTCCCATGTCCATCCCAGAACCAACGGGGGTGTATGTGAAGAGGAACAGTTACTAAAGACTGTTTACACCTGGCATTTACATCCATTTTGGGTGATTTGTTGGAAATTGAATTGGTCAAAATATTTACAGAAATTGTAAATGGGGACGAAAACATTTAAGATTCGTCTATTTCAACTGCATTCAAAGGTGGTCGAAACACTTGACAATGCTGTAGTATAAACAAGTAATGCATCTGATCTGAAAATTATAAAAGAAATGCTTACATGTACATAGGGTTGCAACGGTATGAGATTTTTACGGTATGATAACAGTCTCAGAAAATATCACGTTATACGGAATTACACAATTAGTATTATCAGTGAAAACTGGTTGATTTATTTTTGAGCAAACACTTTATTATGCTTGAAACTTGAAACCATTTATTTTATTAATGTATGTGTAAAAAAAAAAAAAAAGTCTCCCTTTTGAAAAGGAAATAAATAGAAAAAATATGAAAACAGAATTATAATAATACACCGAATTATAAACATGATAAAAATAGCATGTAACTATAACAAGTTAGTTTATATGTTAAATGAACTACTAAATGAATAAGCTGTGTGAGCTTTTAAAGTAATGTCCGATGATATATATATATATCCGTGTCCGATAGTTAATATGTACTGTAGGTGCGCAACAGTGAGGCCGGACGGCTCCTGTCTGTACCTTTAACTCAGTGCTTCTCTATTGGTTTTGCTCAGGACAGATTTTATATTGGAAATCAAGTGTCGACCTGCCATAGATTAAACATAAACTGTATTTAATGTATCCTGTGTCGCATTTCCTTTTATGTTGCATAGTTTTATTCAAGGTTTTCCAGTACAAGGACATGCATCAAGTGACTATTTTTGATATTATATTATTTATATAAATCTACAGGGACTTTTCTCTTCCCCCCTTTAAAAAATTAAACATATTTACTTGTATGAGCCCATTTTAAGAGCTTGTGATAATGACAACGCATTCTCTTGGCGAAATTGTTAAAATTAGTATGATTAACTAAATTTGGCTAATTCATATGATATCGTCTGCACTCGTTTGAATTCTTACGACTTGCACTACTGTGTTACGACCCAACCCTAATGTCCAGCGACAATGACTTCGCTGGACATAGTTTCCATCTAATGCGCGACAATTACAGAAATACCCAGCCCGTCTGGCACCAACAATCATCCTTGCGATTATCAGCCAATCATGTCGCAGCAGTGTGATGCATAAAATCATGCATACGGGTCAGGAGCTTCAGTTCATGTTCACATCAACCATTTAAACCAGCGTTTCTCAACGGGGGCGTTTGGACAGTGTTGGGGGGCGGTGTGAACGAGGCAGCATAGAGGGGGGCGCTCAGGCACAAATGGGGGGCGTTACTCAGAGGTACTCAACAGGCGGCCTGCGCAAAAATCTTCTCAGCTCTTCTCCTTAGCCTATGTCTTCGTTTTGCTCGGATTACTGCTGCCAATTCACCAGGAGGATATGCCAGGAGAGCCGCTTCCTAAATTACACATGCTTTTAAGAGGCGGAGAATTTTCAGCGCAAAATAGAGGCGCGCTTTCACCGGCTTTTTCTGTACATAACGCGGAATACATAATTAGGCGCATAATTAGTGCTCAGGGCTCACACTAATGACCGTAATTAATTTAAAAAAAGTGGCTGTTTTTGACGTCGTTTTTTCTTCGGTTCAGTTCAGGTGGCCGAGCTGTTGTCGTCTTTGTTCGTCATTTGAAATCAAATGACCGTTTGTAAGCTATTCAAATTTGAAGCCTAGTATATATTGCCTAATTGAGTGCTTGAATGACCGCTGCTTTTTCATTGGCCATTTAGGTTAGTTACGTTATTGTTCACGTGATTGGTTCATCTTAAAAAATGTGTGTGTGAGCCTGAATTTGTTTGAATTTCTAAATACATTTGAAATACCTTTCAAACAATCCATGTGTTTTTGCATTTTTTCCAAACACAATATTACTCAACTTGAGGCTTTTACATGTAGTTTAAATACAATAAGAAACTTCTGTTTCAGTTTTTTTTTTTTTTTACCAAAAACTCGGGTATCAGTGTTGCAATTGTTTGGCAGTAATAGTATTTCTGAAGTGTTGTGTGTTTTTTTTTTTTTTTTTTTTTTTTAGGGGGCGTTAAGAGGATCATGAAGGGGTCAGGGGGCGTTTGTTCAAAAAGGTTGAGAACCACTGATTTAAACTCACCTGCTTTGGTTGCTTGAATAAATTGTGGTGAGAAGAATGTCATCTCGCTGTTTTGGCGACACAAGAGGGACCTACGCAATATTAGACGGGTGGATTTATTGTTGTGGCATGTAAATGCACTTCTATTTAATAACTGTACATACCCCTACCTTGCATATACATTACCACTTGCACATGTACATATGCTATTCTTTATTTTATGTCCTATTATTTGTCTATTTATACTCTTTGTTTTATATTCTGTCTCACTGTAATGCTCTTTGTGTGTGCTTGTTTCTCCTCTCCAAAAAAATAAAACTCCTGTGAAAACACTTGAAAAGCTCATTCTGATTCTATTAAATTTACCAAACAGAAAAAATATTATGTTTTGTGCTCATAACATGTTGAGAGGAAATTAATAGGCTTTATTATAACCATTATTTACTGTGTTTACATTGAGTTGATAAAGTGAGTTCATAATGTGATACATATCCCATCAAATAACCAATTATTATATTATGCTCTCTGAATTTCATTTCGTTTTGAGAATTATTACACAATGAACCTTTTTTTTTTACATTTAACTGATTACATGTTTCGTTCAGCTTTATTACATTATGAATTGCTTCACATGCAGAACACAGTGGTGATTTCTAGTGTGTGAACAACCGGAAACCCACTTTGAGTTTGTCTTTCCACCGGTTTCTCTTGTGGTTACTTCAAGGCCAACTCCCACATGTTCATACTGACTCGCTCTACCACAAGACAATGTAAAGTGAATAAAACTTGGCTTCAAATCTGCTTAAAACACACAGAGCAATTTAGTAGTTTCTCAATTGGTGACGTTCCCTGGACCCTAGCCTGAAAATCCTTGGGGGAGGCAATGTCATCAAATTAAATCTTTCCTGAAAAGAAAATCAGATTTGTAAATTAATAGATGTCTGGATGGATATGCAGTACATTATTGTATATTGTATGGAGTGGTGCTGATGTAGTGGGCTAAAGTACAACTGGTAATCAGAAGGTTGCTGGTTCAATCCCCACAGCCAACACAGTTGTGTGCTTGATCAAGGCACTTAACTCCATGTTGCTCTGGGGGGATTGTCCCTGTAATAAGTGCACGTTGCTTTGGATAAAATGCATAAATGTTAATGTATTGACTTCATTAAATGCCACGTACTTTAAGGTACTTTCAAGTGGGATTTCCCAACATCCTACTTCAAATAGAGCTAAATTTGGAATATTGGAAATCACATGCCAAAATGTTGCAATAGTTGGTTTCTAAAAATAGGTCTACAGTTAAAAAAACCACAGCATTCTGATTTCACCACCTCCAAGAGTTTTTGTAAGAGTGACTGGAAATATACTGTATAGTTCATCTATTCAGCTGACAGTCCATATAGATTGCCCCACATACACAGTAAAACACATAGGACACTTCTGTTTTGGTCTTAAAGAAATGGTAATTGCACAAGTTATATGCAAGGTGAACCTCTCCCTCAGTGTCAGTAAGACCAAGGAGCTTGTGGTGGACCTCAGGAGGAAAGACACAGCCCCATCACCATCAATGGAGCACCGGTAGAGAGAGTCAGCAGTTTCAAGTTCCTCTGTGTCCACATTACTGAGGAACTCACATGGTCCTTCCTCTGAGACAGCTGAGGAAGTTTGGACTGAACCACCACATCCTCACACGGTTCTACACCAGTACTGTAGAGAGCATCCTGACTGGCTGCATCACCGCATGGTGCGTCAATAGCACCGCACACAACCGCAAAGGGGAGCAAGGGGTGGTGCAAACTGCCAGACATGCTGTGAGCTCTCCTCCCTCCAGGACATCTATAACAGGTGGTGTGTGACAAAAGCTTGGAGGATCATCAGAGACTCCAGCCACCCGAGTCATGGTCTGTTCTCACTGCTACCATCAGGCAGGTGGTATCGCAGCATCAGGACCCGCACCAGCCGACTCCATGACAGCTTCTTCCCCCAAGCAATCTGACTGTTGAACACTTGATCTCTCATGATCAATATATCAGCACTGCACTTTATTAATCTTATTATCTCACACTGGACTGTCAAATATATTCCCCACAATATAACTACTGTACATATATTTTGATATACCCTATTTAATTGTATGTGTATTCTATATTGTATGTAGCCTATTGTCTACTGTACATTGTATATCATTAGGCCTATTGTGTTGTGTAAGTATATGTAATTGGTATCTCGTCACTGTCATGACTGCTATGTTGCTCGAAGCTGCACACAAGACTTGTGTACATGGTAATGTGACAATAAAGTGATTTTGATTTGATTTTATTAAAGGCAAAATATTCAATACTGTGTGGTTGCATTAATGATAGTTTGCACTAGAGGGCGTGCCACATATGCAAATAAGCTTCATGTTAAAAGCAATAGAATAGAATAGAATAGAATACATAATGACTTGTTTCATTGCATCAACAATAAGATATGCTTTCTCTATAATTATTTCCAAATAACCTTTATTTAACTTTAACATAACTAATATGATGTTTAAGGTTTTTAATGAGTGATTGTTACACAAACGAACATTCCTACTGACAGTACACTTCTCACTGAAGGACCACCTCATTCATACAGTCTTAATAGATTTAGTGTATATACATTAACAACTTTAAGCTCATCAATCATGATCCTTAGTAAAGATCAAGGAGTTCTTCACCATGGGGCCATTCTTCATTATTTAAAGTGTTTTTTGTACCACTGAAATTAGTGTCTAGTTATAAAACACACTTCATAATTTGATACATGTGCAAAATCAGAACTATATTAAACATCATCATCATCATCACCTGCACCTAGAGCTTACATTTATTAAGTTCAATAAAGAGACAGAACATTGTAAGGGATGAACCAAAACTGCTATAAACAAACTGGAAAGTAAGCAAATGGAAATAAACTGACAATCTGTTTGCGATCTGCAATATTGGACATTGTTAACAGGTTCATTGCTGCTCTAGAGATGTAAATCCAGCCCAGAGCTACGGTTGCGAACGGCTGGGGTCGTGGTGCGGCATCGCTGCTGATGGAAGATGATCAGCTGCTTTTGCTCTTTCTGCAAGGAACTTATCAAACTCTGAAAGAGAGAGAGAAAGAGAGAGACTTTGAGATTTCCAGATGCAGCTGTCTTTCACAGATTCTTGTAGTAGCCACTTATATGCAGTAGAAAAGATTAGCAAATGTGTAAATGTAATCTTAGAGTATAAGCTCCATTGCATAACTGCATTTTTCTTTTGTGCCATCACTGAATGACATGAAATGTCATTAAAATACTGTAACCAGGGTACCTTCACTTGTCACCTCCACGTCATCTTCCTGCACCACAAAGACAGAACAAACAATAAATGCATTTATTAAATGCTGGTGCTTCAACATCAACATAAAACAGCCACATGCAAAAATGACAACTGAATTTATGAACACATAAACAGACCCACTTTGTATTAGGTGTATTAAACTACCACAGTATGCATTCATTAAAGTGATTCAATGTATTTATATTATATATATATATATATATGTTTACAATAAATACACAATAAATGCATTGCATTGTAATGTATTTCAATGTTGGTACATAGTAGTTTAAAACACAAAATTTAAAGTTGGACCCATTAAACAATACATGTAATCAAACATGTAATCAAAATTGACCTTGGTGACTTGAATCGTTATGGTTACAAATCTATTCCCCAACTGAATAAAATTATTGGATTTTTACTTCCGGAATCAGACTTGCACTCACATTATCCACATCAAGCCATCGTTCAATGTCATCCATCACTTCACTCTGATCGACAGGGATCTGACAGCAGAAGAAACATGGTAGTTTACTAATGTTCATATATTTTAAATGTAAATACCAGTTCCAAACCACACCTATATATATATATATATATATATATAAAATCAATATGTTCCAGTCCTGGTGCAACCTGATGATTGGATTTAGAAGATGGTTTGAAAGTTGGTAGCACCATAAAATAAGGCTGAAAGGATCCAGACCTGAGAAAACTACACCAGTGGTTCTCAAATGGTGGGTCTCGACCCAAAAATGGGTCAAAAGTCAGTTCTGGGAAAAAAAATGCAACTGAGCATATAATCATCCACAGCAAAATAAATAGTAACTTTAGACCCTTTTCCACCCACAGTCATGGTACTTTTCCCTCAGTAACTTTCTAGATAAGAACTCTTATGAGGAACGGAACACCCAAGGAGACCTTCCCTCTGTTGCATTCACAAAAGTAACCACCACTGTGACCTCATCTAGTTAAGAGCATTTTTATTCTGACAATATTTACATGTGCGTTTCAAGAACAACAAAATCAACAACACCGTCAGAAGTCGCTGGAATTGGAGCTACACTTTTGTTTGTTCAGAGCGGTTTAATACGAAATGTGGCTGCATCAGAAAATGTAGGCAGCTGCCTTATCAGTTAATGGTTTGGACAACAGTGTTTTTGGATGAATGGAACTATCTGAACAGTTTAAAAAGCACCTTATTTCATCCTACCTTCATCCATCCTTATACAGCATTTACCAGCTTTCGGACACAGCTTGTGTCTTCAGGTTACAGGTTAAACTGGGCTCGCGAGGTGTGCGTGCGGTGCTCCGTGCTGAAGCCAGAGCGAATAGATGAGACGAGGTGGCGAAAGCGCGCTTTACCCACACAGCACACGCTGAACTCACCAGACAACTTGTTGAAAATGCATTATAAATCTATTTATCAACACAGTCTTTTATAATAAAGGCTTTTATGACACAATACAAATTATTGTACTGAAAGTGTCACTCATTGACTTAAAGAAGACGTCTTGATGCAAGTTAACCACGCAGTATCAGGCAATACTTCCCTCATGTAAACTGGATTTAGTGTACAATAAAGTTCAAGTATTCACTCTCGATAAACATCTGATTTATATCCATCAAACCAGAAAAAAGTAGTAATCCAGAAATTACTTTATTTTCAGTACAGATGTGATGAAAACTCAAAGCGTATCTCCCGATGAAGTCACGCATACACATCCATGAAAAGGCTGATTCTCTTTAGATACTTTGTTTGTTATATGTTATTTCTGTTAAGGGAATTGAAAAATTCTCTCAATCCTCCAAGTAGCAGGCTAGCAGCTAGTTTGTTTAATAATGGTGGCTGTGGAGCTCCTCTGCTTTCTCAATGCAGGTTTTGTCCAATCACAAACTGAAGCACCTGCCACAGTTCTTATACACCCTAAAAGTATCTACCCCAGAGTAGGAGCTAAAATGTCCCCTAAAAGGCTTCGGGGAACTATAGTTCGTTAGGTGCGAAAGCGACAAAAAGCACTACACCTTTAAGTACCTAAAACGTGCTTTAGTACCACCAGTGGTGAAAGGCCCTTTTTAAAAAGGGAGACAAAAACACACTAAACCCGGGGAGAAGAACCTAAAACATGTTTTAGTACCACCAGTGGTGAAAGGCCCTTTATAAAAGGGAGGCAAAAATACACTAAACCCGGGGAAAAGTACCTAAATCGTGCTTTAGTACCACCAGTGGTGAAAGGCCCTTTATAAAAGGGAGGCAAAAAGCACTAAACCTGGGGAAAAGTACCTAAAACGTGCTTTAGTACCACCAGTGGTGAAAGGCCCCTTTTAAAAGGGAGGCAAAAATACACTAAACCCGGGGAAAAGTACCTAAATCGTGCTTTAGTACCACCAGTGGTGAAAGGCCCTTTATAAAAGGGAGGCAAAAATGCACTAAAACCGGGGAAAAGTACCTAAAACAAGCTGTAGTACCACCAGTGGTGAAAGGCCCTTTTAAAAGGGAGGCAAAAAGCACTAAACCTGGGAAAAAGTACCTAAAACGTGCTTTAGTACCACCAGTGGTGAAAGGCCCCTTTTAAAAGGGAGGCAAAAATGCACTAAACCTGGGGAAAAGTACCTAAAACGAGCTTTAGTACCACCAGTGGTGAAAGGCCCTTTTAAAAGGGAGGCAAAAATGCACTAAACCTGGGGAAAAGTACCTAAAACGTGCTTTAGTACCACCAGTGGTGAAAGGCCCCTTTTAAAAGGGAGGCAAAAATGCACTAAACCTGGGGAAAAGTACCTAAAACGTGCTTTAGTACCACCAGTGGTGAAAGGCCCTTTTAAAAGGGAGGCAAAAATGCACTAAACCTGGGGAAAAGTACCTAAAACGTGCTTTAGTACCACCAGTGGTGAAAGGCCCTTTTTAAAAAGGGAGGCAAAAATGCACTAAACCTGGGGAAAAGTACCTAAAACGAGCTTTAGTACCACCAGTGGTGAAAGGCCCTTTTAAAAGGGAGGCAAAAATGCACTAAACCTGGGGAAAAGTACCTAAAACGTGCTTTAGTACCACCAGTGGTGAAAGGCCCTTTTTAAAAAGGGAGGCAAAAATGCACTAAACCTGGGGAAAAGTACCTAAACGTGCTTTAGTACCACCAGTGGTGAAAGGCCCTTTTTAAAAGGGAGGCAAAAAGGCATCCATATCTTTTGTTGTTGACGTCAAAAGCTGTACATTCAAATAGTTTTCTGGTGCAAATTAAATCTGTCACTGGCAGAATCCAGCTAAATTAGGTAGATGCCAACATGGCCAGGTTGCTAGACATGCCCTCATCCTTGAAAACCATGAACAAACCCATACAAGGTAAAAATAAAAAAATAAATACGACCCAGACTATATTAAACGTTACAGTTTGAACATAGTGTTACCAGCCACAATATTTCCTGTGTAGTGAATTATTGCCTACAGCGAATCATACTATTTTAATTTATTCATTTAATAATGATTTTTTTATATATATATATATATATATATATATATATATATATATATATATATATATATATATATATATATATTATAGTAATACATTTCACTGTTTGATTCTAAGGACATTTTGAAACAATTACCACAGTTACATTTAATGTAAAATCTGGATTTTGAAGCAAAACCATTTGAGAACCACTGAAAAAACAGCAAACCTTCCCAAAGAACATCCAGTAAAGATCCTCAAAACATGCAAGCAACAGAGCAACACAAAGAAAGAGAAATGACATTCAGCATTCACCAAAGGGGGAAAAAATGGTTCACAATCTGAGGGGAAACAAAACCCAACTCAGCCAATGGCACATCAAAATGCAAACCATCTCATCAGCTAATCAGACCCACCATTCCCTTTTCAACCATCCAATGAAACTGAGGTGAGCTGCTGAGGGAGGTGGGGTCTAGACTTTCATCCTTAACATAGACAGACAGCCTTTATAAATGATGGACACATATAGTGTGGCATCCAATAGCAAGTGAACACAAGTAAAAACACATACTAAATGCTGTTCCAAAGGAGATACACACATAATTAATGCTGTTCCCTCAAAATACAAAGAGATGCCATTTGCAAGCTCTATTTCAAACATGATATCCTTTCTTTAGGATTAAATAATTCAGAAATGCCTACCTCTCCAATGTCCTGTTGCTTTCTTTGTGTAGCATCCAGTCCCCCAAGTGCTGAAGAGGTTTCTGGACTGTCCACAAACCACAACAAAAGATTAGTTACTAGGTTATTAGTGGCACTTTCGAAGGCATGCATCCATGTTACTATTGTTCATACGTAGAGTTAAAATAAAAGTTCACCCAAAAAATGAAATTCATCATTTAATCACCATCCTGCCATCCCAGATGTGTGCGACTTTCGAAAAATATCTCCGCTCTGCAGGTCCATACAATGCAAGTGAATTGTGACTAAAACTAGTAATTTAATTCCATTTTTACTATACATCTTGACATCAGCAGTCTCCACGGTGATCATGATTTTAAGCTTGATTCAACTTTCTAGCGCCATCTAGCGCTCTGCGCATGCATTAAGCACTAGGAAGTTCAACAATGGAAAGATATACAGTGAAAATGGAGTTACATATTGGTCTGTTTTCACTTAAAATTGATTAGATGACCTAAAAAGACCTAAAAAGACTTGGATTTAACCACTGGAGTCATATGGACTACTTTTATGCTGCCTTTATGTGCTTGTTGGAGCTTAAAATGTTCAGTCCCCATTCACTTGCATTGTATGGACCTACAGAGCTGAGATTTCTTCTAAAAATCTTCATTTGTTTTCTGCAGAAGAAAGAAAGATCACACACATCTGGGATGGCATGAGGGTGAGTAAATCATGACAGTATTTTAATTTTTGGGTGACTGTCCCTTTAAGGATTTGCTGTATACATATATGTGCTGCGTTTATAGGACTTTTACCTTTTTTGCAGTGAGCTGCTTTTGTTTACATCTGCCTTTGTGCCTGTAGCAAATTTTAAATCATAATTATGGTTTATTAGCTACGAAAATACATATTTCAATAAAACACGAGCAGAAATGATAAAGAAACATAAGGAAAAGTGACACTTACTTAACCCTGCCATCTGATTGGACAGTGTGTTGACAGTTGATTGGCTGACTGCACAATGAGCAGTATTTGCTGCCTTCGATTGGTTAGGAGTTTCCGAAGCAGCACCGAGGTCAATGAGGTTTGTGTAAGCTGGGCTCTGAAGTAAAACAATGAAATATTATGCACATTTATTATCAAATCATTTAGAACCAACCTTTGCTCATTATTGTGTATTTAATATTAAATATATGTTTTCTTACAGATTGTGCATTGCTCTGTATGCTGAGATGTCTTTCAAATCTAAACAAGAGAGAAGTTGGATAACACTAGTGGTGAGACAAGTAATTAAATTCATTTTATGTGTGTTAATGTAAGACTTTCTAATTATAGTTTATCTCTCCATCACGATCCACCTTTTCCTTAAGCGCGAAAATCGTGACATCAGCGGTCTTCTTGGCAATCATGATTTCAAGCTCGATTGCACTTCCTAGTAAGAAGTGTAATCGAGCTTGAAATCATGATCGCCAATGAGACCGCTGATGTCACGATTTATAATGAAAAGGGAGTTATACTTTGGTCTGTTCTAACCCAAAATCAATTTGATCACTTTAGAAGACGTTGATTAAACCACCGGAGTCTTATGGATTACTTTTATGCTGCCTTTATGTCCTTTTTAGAGCTTCAAAGTTTTGATCACCATTCACTTACTTTGTAATGACCCACAGAGCCTAAATATTCTTCTAAAAATCTTCATTTGTGTTCTGCAGAAGAAAGAAAGTCTGGGACTGGCATGAGGGTGAGTAAATGATGAGAGATTTTTTATTTGTATTTTGGGGTGAACTATCCCTTTATAAACTAACTAACACTTTATAAACTATAAAGGGAAAGTTTTCCATCTAGATCACTAGTTTCGGTTGTCTTTTGCTTCTTATAGAGACCAGAACCAGAAAACTCACCAGCAGCAATCAGAATCATCATAGCGCCGCCCAGTCAAGAAAACTGGTGGATGCGTTTAAATTGAACAAATTTGACAAGAAAACAGCTTAGCTTGACTTTATTTAACCTATGTCTGAAATTGTTACCATCATTGTAAATGTATTTATTTTTTACTTTATTAAAAATAACATTTACACTGTGTTGTATTATATAATGGTGAATAAGGAATAAGGCTCGTGCTCATTAATTCACCCTATTTTTACAAGTCATCTACACCTTGCAGGTCCCCTTTGCATTGATTAAATGAGTTTATGAACACTAATGGATGCTCACAACACATTCATAACATCATGACATTAAACCATCGATGACATGGTTTTTCCTCTAACCTGTGATATTGTGCAAAGGTAGTGTTCATGTCATCATTGACCATTAGTAACTGCTCTGTAAGTTTTTCATCTGCCAGTCTGGGTATGAGTTTGACCATTCGGCCCTGCATATCCTTGCACATGGAGTAGAGCTGCTACTGACCAGAAGAGAGAGGAAGGTGAGTGGAGAGAAAAAAACGGCAGCTATGGGCAACAAATTGTAACATTTATGGGTTGTAAATGTATGCATTATATTAAAGGGATAGTTCACACAAAAATGAAAATTCTGTCATCATTTATTCACCTTGATGCTGCTACAAACCTGCATGACTTTCTTTCTTATACGGAACACAAAATTAGATGTTAGGCGGAATGTTGGCCTCAGTCACCATTTGACATTTCTTACATCATGTTTCCTTACAATGAAAGTAAATATGTTGATTTAATGATTTAATAAAAATGAACGCAATTAGTTATGCCCCCAACCTGTACGTAAATTCCGTAATAAGGACTATTCCTACCATTGGAGCAATTTAAGCTTGATTTACCACCTTGATGCTGTAGGAGGCAGTCAATGCACCAGCTGCACAGCTGTACAATGAGCAGGAAGCACAGCTTCGCACAGACAGGCTTTTGTGCTCGAAAACAGGTGGACTGAGCACAACAGAATGCAGGGATTTTGAGATGCACTTTTCAAAGACATATACAAAACAAGTGCTAAGAGGCGCTGAAAATGATTCAGATGCGATGCAACCAAAGTTAGACGTTCCAAAAGCACCAGTCTGACGCATACCAAACATTAAAAATAGAGCAGAGTGAAGTAGGCCAATAATTGGGTTATGTTCATGATATGGAAATAAAACAAACAATATTTTGGCTTTAAAGCCACTTTTTGTATCATCTAAATACTTAGCCACAAGAGTACACTGTGTATACATACATTATACATACACACATATACATATATAGGTATACACACACACATTATAAACTGTATGTATATATAAAGACTTTGTATATATATATATTTATATGTATATAAAGTATGTGTATATACTGTATGTAAAAGATGTTATATATTTGAATTATCTGAATTTTAATATTTATTTCATAGTATATTTATAATAATTTTAATTATTCAAAATGACATTTATTTGTTATAATTTATTATTACATATTGATATTAATTTGATTACAAATGTTAATCGATTGACAGCCCTAAATGAAAGTGAAGTCTACTTTTGTTGTTTCACAGAAGAAAGAAAGACATACAAGTTTGGAACACCATGAAGTTGAGAAAATGATGACAGAATTTCATTTTTGGGTGAACTGTCCCTTTAAAGAACAAATATGGACGTGTACATGCTGAAGAAAGACAGAGAGTGTTTGTATATTCAGGTGTGCGTATTTAAGCTACTTTTAAGTATTTTTAAGCACATTTTTAAATTCACTAGTTCATGTTAAATGGTCCAATGTAACAAGTGGATTTTTAAATGCTTGTATCAATCTCCATTACTATGAGTTTAAAACAGTTGCATGCATCGTAAGTATAAGTGACCAGTAAGATGACATTAATGTGTTTTTTAATAATTGTTATGTCTGACAGTGTCTATGTGCATTCCTTATTGAGCACGATTGGTGTTCGCCTCTTATTAGAGAATGCTGTTGTTAATATTAAGCTCAATTCTCCATTATTGAGCACATGTGTGCCTCTCCCTTGTGATTGGTGCACTGTGCATTAAGTATTTGATTGATGTTCATAAAGTGGACGTTTGTGTTTGTATCTTCCTTGACAACTATTTAGTGCTTCTCTTGCATAATGTTTGCAAGAGAAGCAGCAGAATCATCTCTGAAGCTTTGTTCTGTGTCCCCTGGTTAGTTGAGCATTTGCTTTTATTCTTGCGCCTGAACCCAACAGTACCAATGTTAATCTGTATATATATTAGGCTGAAGTGTGTTGACGTGGTGAGCTTATTGTATGTATGAGCCTTTCTCACTGAAGGCAAGTTATTGATTTGGGCTTTAGTGGGGTGGTTTAACAATGGTTCCAATTTTATGTTTTAAGTGCATTCATAATACATTTGCCATTGCAGGTGGCCCTGTATAACGCTAACTGCTGTTTCTTCATACCCGTTTCTTCAAATCTGTTCCTTCGGAGTCATTTCATTGTTTGTATGGCCAAATAAGAGCGGTCTCTCACGAATTGTGCTCAGGTGCATTCAAGAAGACAGAAAACCATGTTTTGTGATAATAATGTGGGAAATTGCACTATAAAAGTAACTTTCACTTACATTTACTCTTGAGCCGACAATTTTACAATGATATCATTAGCACGTTAGGTTAAAGAATATATGACTATATCATACTGGCATAAAACTTGAACTCTAATGGCCATCGCTTGTTGAAGCTGGAGAATTATGCCTAAAATTATCAGATGGGCTTTCGTTGACTGGCGCTTGTAAGGGACTGTCTGGAAACTCCACCCACAGCACTAAAACGACGGAGGCGTCCAAGAATGAATGAATGGATTAATTCAGTTAAAGGTGTAAGTTATACATACAATTTAATATCTTTGGAAATGTTTTGATATCAGTGTTTAAGACAGAGCATGCACGGCAGTTGATTTGAACACTTGGACACCAGTGATGTGGTCTTTTCAGATGGTCTCTTATGCACCATAGGCGAATAATGAATAAATATTGAACTTAAATGACACTTTACCCCACTAAATATTATTATGCAGTCATAATGCATTGATGATTTGTTTAAATATAATTAGTTTGGTCTATGATGTGGAACCGCCGCTAGTGTGGGTGTGAGCGATTCTAACCTGCATCAGATCGGTGTCGGATTGCTCAATGCTTCCGGGCTCCATCTGTGACATCATGTCTGACATCACCGAAAGATTATTTCGTACCACTTCCAGTTCGGCATTCAACTGCTTAATCTGAAACACAGCCACTTGCTGAAACCAACAATAAATGGCAAACACCACTTCAAAAGTTTGGACACACCTACTCATTCTTCATTTTTGCCATTTACCACATTTAAGAAAAATAGTGAAGTCATCAAAACTATGAAATGACACAAATAGAAGTATGCTCTACTAATCAAAACTAGCTTATATAATAGCCACCCTTTGTGTAGATTACAGCCAATGCACAAAATGGGCATTCGCTCAACCAACGTCATGATGTGCATCCTGAGATGCATTTTAAACAGTATTGAATAAGTTTCCATGTATGCTGGACACCTATTGGCTGCTTTTCCTTTACAATCTGGTTCAACTCATCCATTACATTTCCTTTTTGTGAAGAAATACAAACACAGTTACAGTTTATATTTGTCTGCAAAAGTCATTTCAAGCATTTAAACGTAAGCCTTTCAATGACAAGGTTTTTGAAAAATGTATCACGTGCAAGTCCAAACTTTTGAAGAGCACAGATATGTAGAGATAAATAGAGTTCCACAATAAAGTGATGTAATATGCAAATGAAAATCATAATTTGCTACATCAATGCCCTCTGACTGGTTTCTCTCGTTTTAGTCTGGTTAGTCAATCAAAGGCATTTTGTTCAGTCCTTAAACCCACAATGTTACAGCCCTAAACACCCTTTAGCGGGACTGTGACACGTTAGTCTGCAGGACTGCTTGTGTTTTACCTGTTGAGGTGACATTGTGAGGGGAGTCTCTGTATTCTGTGGTTGCGATGCATTGACTGTGTGCTGCTCTGCATGCGCTGTTACCGGAGACATGGAGTCAACACTCTGTTGGAGTCAAGCAGTCATAAATTAATAAATACAAACTAAGAAAATGAAACTGAATCAGGGGACAAAGGCATAAGTCTCTTGAGAGAGGATCTATTAAGATGGTATGGGGTTCCAGCAAAAATACTTTAGTTATTAGCAGTTGCCCTTGCAAGAACCACTGATATTATTGCTCATACGTCCCTATTTTATATGCCAAAAACAATATGTCTATGGAGTAGGGTGTCCGAGTCGAACGGCTCTTTCCAACTGTAAGTGCTATATTTATCAAGATAGTTGTTCCTTGTGCTTAAATCGTGCTTGTTTACAAACCCAGAGTATAAAAGAAAACAAATTTTACCAGCCGAGAGCAGTATGCTGACAGTAACTTTTTCAGTGTTTAAATACTTTCTCCAATACCAGCTTAATATGCAGAGACAACTATTAGTAAGCAATTCTCGAAAACTGTAAACACTGTGTCTTTGTGGCACAATCAACTTCCTGTTTGTTTTGAGCGACCTGTCAAGCCCGAAGCAACAGCATTGACTCAACCAATGGCCAGAGTTGGGTTAGAGACTTTCCGTTTGTTCGATAAACAGCACATAGGGGGTGTAATATGGAAGGCTGTTTGAAAACAACGTTTATTTTGTAATTCCATATGGTGGCGCTAGTGTCGCAGAAATTCAATTGCACAATACAAAATTACGTAATTAAAACGTGTCTTGTTGTTTGTGCTATGAACATGAATTAAACCTAACATGGCCTGTTCAGGAAAGGGGTGCTATAACTTACTTAATAAGCTGATTTATGATGTTCATATGGCAGACAATAAAGCAGGCAAAATAAACCCTCGACTCGTGCTCAAAATGCTCAACCGTCCTGTAATTGTGTGATGAAAGGTGGCGAAAACCCTACATGGACCTGTAAGCAACTACCTAGAACCATCCAGAACAACTGTAAAGCAACATGCTAAAATCCACTCAGAACACAAATAACTGTAGAACCAATGTAATGTTTGCTGAAACTATAGTTACCATGGTACATTTTTGTGAGGGTCTTCTATGGCATTATAATTGTTTTTACATTTACATTTATGCATTTGGCAGACGCTTTTATCCAAAGTGACTTACAGTGCACTTATTACAGGGACAATCCCCCCAGAGCAACCTGGAGTTATGTGCCTTGCTCAAGGACACAATGGTGGTGGCTGTGGGGATCGAACCAGCAACCATCTGATTACAAGTTCTGCGCTTTAGTCCACTACGCCAGATGTGCATGACTTACTTTCTTCGGCAGAACACAAACAAAGATTTTTAGAAGAATATTTAAGGTTTGTAGGTCATTTCAATTCAACTGAATGGTGGCAAGACCTTTGAAATTCCAAAAAGCACATAAAGGCAACATAAAAGTAACCCTTACGACTCCAGTGGTTAAATCCATGTCTTCGGAAGTGATCATTTCAATTTTGAGTGAGAACAGACCAAACTGGTCATCTTATCTTTGGAGTCTCTAGGAACGATCATGATTTCAAGCTCGATTACACTTCCTAGTGCTTGATGCATGTGCAGAGTGCTTGATGGTGCTACAGTGTAATCAAGCTCAAAATCATGATCGCCAAAGGAGACTGCTGTCAAGATTTACAGAGAAAAAGGTGTTACATTTTAGTCTGTTCTCACCCAAAATCGATTGGATCACTTCAGATGACATTGATTAACCCACTTTTATGCTGCCTTTATGTGCTTTTTGGAGCTCAAAGTTCTGGTCAACATTCACTTATATTGTATTGACCAACAGAGCTGAAATATTCTTCTAATAACCTTAGTTTGTGTTCAGCATAATAAAGAAAGTCATTTACATCTGGGATGGCATGAGAGTGTGTAAATGATGAGACAATTAAAATTTTTGGGCGAACTATCCCTTTAAAATGTGAGCATTGACATAATTACAAAATAGAGCGCAACAGTACCCGGCCAATTTTTCAGCCTTATTGGTTCCAGAAGAATTTTTCACATTCATTTTTCCATAAGTATTTCATAAAATCCTTCAGAAAATAGTTCTAAGCCATGAACCACACCAACCAGCTGCGACGTGAATCACAACATTACAAACTTTTTTTGGGAGGAGAATTTATAGTAAAAATGGACTTAAATATTGAGATTTTTTCTCACCAACAACTATCATATCATTTCAGAAGACATTAATAAGCCTTACATTTCTGCCTTTAAGCCCACCAAAAATGGTCCCCATTCACTTCCATTGTAACCTCACTGTAACCTCGATTTTAACTTTTTTTTTAAAGGAGGGACCAGTCGAAATTCAATTTTGTGGTTATCAACATTATGCCACAAAAGCTGTCGATTGAGGTGGTAACACCTATAAAAAAGGTTCCACTAGTTAACATTAATTAATGCATTAATTATCATGAACAGTCAATAAACAAAATATTTTTATATCATTAATAAATGCTGTAAAAGAACTGCTCAATATTAGTTTATGTTAACTAATGATGTTAACTAATGTTAACAGTGTTACCATTGAGCTTAACTTGTATTGAACCGGGAATATTCCTTTAAACAAGTTGAAATAACGTGGACCGATGGCTTCAACAGAAGCATAGACCATCGATGAACAACCTTGGTGCTCACGATAGGTCTGTCTTTAAAGTTTTATAAGTTATTGTTAAAATCAATTTGCCTATGGAGAAAACGAATGGGATTTTTACTTCCGGAAACCTACCGTTGCGCTCTATTGTTTTAAAAACATTGAGTCTAACAGTATTGGTTTGTGTATACTGTGTATTTGCACAAGTTATACCCTGTTGGGAGTGTGAATAGGGGAATATCCATTCAGTTCTGTCGCTGGAAACTCCACACCTCTCCTCCTGAGATCCTCATACACGGTCACAACCCCAGTCAGATCTGGAGAACTACGAAAGGCATCGGACCACGCCTAGTGAGAGAGAGCACAAGATCAGATGACAGACACACCCTGTGCTTTGTCTGAATACTAAGCACCAGTTGAACTGACAAAAGGACTTGTTTGTTTTTTGGACCTGTATCATGCTCAGCACTCTTTCTTGAAGAACCATTGGAGGGTTATTTTTAGGCAGTAGGGATTGCACTAAAACGTTCTCCACAAAGTCTCTGGTGGACACGTAGATGTGAAATTTGTGGCAGCAATTCTTAACACAGGCCTCCAACACCTGCAGCAAAACCAAAGGCTCATTGTAACAATGTACTAGCAGAATACTTCAAAAGAGAGTATAAGTGTGAAAGTTGTGTCTAGCTATTTAAAGCAGAAGTGTGTAATTTGCAACATTGGTTGAACAAACAGATCTGTCCCGCCCCAAATTCATGCCAGTGGTTGAGTTAATGTTGCTGTTTCAGGCTGGTCTGGATGCTTAAATGAATAGCAATGTTTTGATAGCACCTCAGAGCCACAGTCTTTACACTTCTTTTGGCTTGCATACTGTATAGTCGTCTCTACATATTAAACTGAGATTAAAAAGCTTTAACAATCAAGTATGTGCCGAAATATGGAACAAGATAGATAAGGAATTGGTGATGTTGACAATACGTTTGACACTTACACTCAAAGCTAGCATGACCTCTTTAAAATTTCTATTTCCCAAGATCCTCTTCTTTATTGCTCTGACTGCATCTTTAGGCCTACAAACAGTATTGCAACAAAGCAGTTAAAATGTTATGCAAATCAGAAGTGGTGTAGTGGTCTAAGCACACAACTGGTAATCTGGTAATCAGAAGGACACTGGTTCGAACCCCACGGCCACCACCATTGTGTCCTTGAGCAAGGCACTTAACTCCAGGTTGCTCCAGGGGGGATTGTCCCTGTAATAAGTGCACTGTAAATTGCTATGGATTAAAGCGTCTGCCAAATGCATAAATGTAAATGTAACTAAAACATCACATATACTGTTCAAAATGAAGTACAAAAAAGCTTTGGACCATTTCTGGTTGGTTAAATGTAAGCAAAGTACATTGTTTGCAAATGCCAGTTGGTTTGATATTTTGTTACATTTACATTTATGCATTTGGCAGATGCTTTTATCCAAAGCGACTTACAGTGCAATTATTACAGGGACAATCACCCTGGAGCAACCTGGAGTTAAGTGCCTTACTCAAGGACACAATGGTAGTGACTGTGGGAATCGAACCAGCAACCTTCTGATTACCAGTTATGTGCTTTAGTCCACTACACCACCATCAATGTTATTTAATGCAATGACTTAAATTTCATTGCCATGGCAGTATAAACACACATCCGTCCTCAGCATACATACCCGTCCTCTGTTTCATTTATTATGTCACAGATCTCCATGTTGAGGCCCCAGTCTTCTGATGGGAGAGAAGAACTGGTGGCCTGTTCTAAGCGAGAGACAAAACAAAAATCAAACACACAATGGTGCATATTTTAAAGAACGCAACAACATGTTCTGGCTGAAAATATCTTTCTGCTTATTCACAACTAAACAAAATGCAGAAACACAGATCTACCCAAAAGCAAACAGACATGTATGCAGGTTTATTAACCGCTGTTTGTGTTGACAAGCTAACAAGTATAGGAAACCCTTTTAACTAGGGATGCACCGATTGTGAAATTCTGTGCTGATGTTTAAAATAACAATTTGGCTGATACCGATTTTTTGGTTTGTTTGTTTATTTTGTTTTACTGTTATTTAATCCCACTTTTGTGCCAGTGAAACAAAGAAATCTTCATTATAAAAATAAATGAGCTGTTTTGAAGTCTTTCAGCCCTGCATCACACTATCTTTGAATGAGCACAAATTCAATCATACAAGTTTATGAAACAACGTTTAATATAACCTTTCAAATAACAAAGATTCATTTGTGAAAAATTACTTTTAGCCTGCTTATACACCTGCTATACACCTGCTATACACATGCTATACACCTGCTATACACCTGCTATACACTTGCTATACACATGCTATACACATGCTATACACCTGCTATACACCTGCTATACACCTGCTATACACCTGCTATACACCTGCTATACACCTGCTATACACATGCTATACACATGCTAAACACATGCTAAACACCTGCTATACACATGCTATGCTATACATAAATCACAGACCAGACAGTAAAATACTCCCACACCACCGACATTATCTTGCACTTATTTGACAACAAACCACACGTGCGCGCGGCATCCGTTGCCCTCTTACGTCATGCCAGTCATGTCTAGCCAGTGGCTGTGGGTGGTATTATAGTACCACCTGTTGGATCTTCTCCGAAACGGCAGCTGGCTAGGCAAATGTTGTCCAAGTTGACCGCAAATAACCAAGACATATAATCAGATAAATATCACCAACTGCCATGCCATCGTATTTGCCGATAGGCCGTTGTCAGTCAACAAGGCGAATATCGGCCGATACCGATGTTTGGCCGATACATCGGTGCATCCCTACTTTTAACATTTAATCATGTGCAGTATACAAATGATAGATATCTGCAATAAAATTTTCACTAGTTAAAATGATGATAAAAGTAGTATCTGTAACTCAATTTTCAATTGTAGAATTTCACAATGATCTGTGGTTTACTCCTGTTCAAAACGCAATTTAAAAATGACAAAAACACAAATCAGCTATGTGCTTACAAGTCGAAACAATTTTTATATCAATAATGGGATTGTTACTAGTGCAAATGTCCATTCCTGATATCAATAACTGAATTACAACTTGTAAATATGCTTTAATATTATTTGGTTTTTACTAGTGCTGCACGAATAATCATATCACAATCGCAATGTCAGCCTGTTCGATTATATGACGGCAAAATGTTTTTTGTGGCGATTTTATTAAATAAATAAGTGCATGTGTGGACGTGACAGCCCATTCTCTCTGAGAGCTGTTTGCCCATTACACCGCTAATAAAGATGACCAGTCTATAATGATGACACGTGAGATGACAGGAGCGCTGCAGCTTGAGTGTCTGATAGAAACACAGATCACAGCATGGCATTTGTCTTTATATCAACCTTAATTAAGCTTCAAATAATACGGGAGCATGCCATGTAAATAAGCACAAACTCCAAAACTGTCATTCTCGGTGTGGTGAGAGCAGCTTCAACCAGTCGCGGAAGAGACCCGATCTGAGCGGGAGTCGAGACCGGGAGAGATTTAAAGTTCTGCCGGGTGATGCGCACTCTAACACGGAGATGTGTTAGAGTGCGCATCATTAGTAGCGTATTAACGCAAAGCCAACGTGTTTTTAACGTCACTATTTTGATCAGTATGGTACCACCTCCGCCTCATTTTGAGCCAGAAAAACCCTGGTTATATGGCGATATTTTGGCTTTAAGATAACCGACACCGAGCAGAGAAAGAGGTACTGTGCAAAATTAAAGTTCCAAGCAAGTTGACTCATGATACCATGTGTTTATTATATCGCAATATTAGCCTCAATAATCGCAATATGACATTTTCCCCAAATCGTGCAGCCCTCGTTTTTACTACTGACAATGTTAATTTCAGATATAATGTAACTAGTAATAAAGTAATAAAGATATATTTAAATACTCTTCAGTGCACTGATATCTGAAAATCCATTTCCATATATTTAATATATAAAATCTAACATGTTGACATTTACAAATATAAAAAATGAGCATTTTTACTAGTTGAAATTTCTTTTTTATTTTAATTACTAAAAAAAAATTATAAATAACTTTTATACGCTTATAAAAGTTAAATGCTTTTCCCCACAGCTCATGGTCATTTAACTAGTGAAAAATGAAATGCTGATATCTATATCCTCCTGCACATGATTACATGTCAAAATGGCTTGCAGTAAAAAGTAAAGCTCCTTATTAACAGAATCATTTGTAGATTAATTAACCATAAATCGATCTTACTATGGCATTCATCTGACATACAATCACATACACATTCAAACAAAAGCACTGACTTGCCTGTCTACTCAGCTCTGCTCTTATATCACGACATTATTGTTATCTTACTCATCAGTGGTGTGGTTTATATCTCCAAAACAACCCCATAGATACAAGCACTGAACTTACTGTATGGTGACATAATGATAATAACAACAGTCATCAAGAGACCAGAATAACTTCAAAGAATTCTCATATTTACAGTAACTCATTATGGATTACAGAAATCCCATCCACATTCATAACTGGTACAGCTGAGCTAGTGCTGACTAACACGCTGTACATGACTTGTTGTATTGTTTACAGTGCTTAAGGCTCAGCATCTGGGCAGGGAAAACAGGCTTTTCAGCAGCTTGAAAGGGCACGTTCCATCATTACACTGCCTGTGTTGTTGTATAATGGGGCTAATAACTTTTAAGGAAATGTTCACTCAAAAAAACTATATTAAATGATTATTTACTCACACATTCAAAATATCTAAGAACGAACAGGTGTGATGTAATTTTGAACAAACCGTTACCAAAACGAAGGTGTTTTTGAGTTTGTATCGGTGGTTCTAACAGCTCGCCAGCGCAAACTTTCAGGAAAACTTCTTACTGGCTGCTAAAAATCTTACTGCCTTTGGTCCATATTATCGGTCAGGTGTGACCTGGAGCTCCACCTACTTTGAGGCCGACATCTAATTCCTGTTCAGTCAGTTAAGATCGGTCAACATGAACACACCGGCGTGTGGAGTTAATAGTGAGCTGGTCAAAATTGACCTGCATCTGTTCGATCGTTCACATTGAGACATTTTCCAAGAACATGTCATTGCAACATACAATTTATGTTTTTTGTATAATTAGTCAACAAAAGGAATCAAATCCACTCAAATACTGTTAAGTGCTGCTTCCCTCATGTGCCATCTGCAGCCATTCACAGCACTTTTATACACCTATCTTTGCAGTAGTATCAGTGTCATCATAAATGACAAAAACCGCATGCAATCGGTGCATATTATGGCTGCTTATAGCATGTAAACATTACAAATTACCTTTTACCAACTGCATGAATGGAATCATTTTTATATCACCAGAGCTTGAATTTGAAAAAGCCTCCGAATTCATGATCTGGAAAAAAAGAGTGTGTAATTTGATGTTATCAAAATTGATGCTGTTAATTTTAAATATTTGAATAATATTTTGTGTGATTTCTCCACCCAAAAAAATATATATTTCAGGTCGTGAAATTCAGGTCTCAATATTCAGGATGTTAAATACGGGTTGAGAAATTGGAAGATGACATCCGGAGCAAATGAACGTCGATGTAATCCATTTCTCTCTTTGACAATAGCAAAGCGATGGAAACTGCTCAAAAAAGTTATTTTAAATGAATTCATGAATATATACACTCACCTAAAGGATTATTAGGAACACCTGTTCAATTTCTCATTAATGCAATTATCTAATCAACCAATCACATGGCAGTTGCTTCAATGCATTTAGGGGTGTGGTCCTGGTCAAGACAATCTCCTGAACTCCAAACTGAATGTCAGAATGGGAAAGAAAGGTGATTTAAGCAATTTTGAGCGTGGCATGGTTGTTGGTGCCAGACGGGCCGGTCTGAGTATTTCACAATCTGCTCAGTTACTGGGATTTTCACGCACAACCATTTCTAGGGTTTACAAAGAATGGTGTGAAAAAGGAAAAACATCCAGTATGTTGCAGTCCTGTGGGCGAAAATGCCTTGTTGATGCTAGAGGTCAGAGGAGAATGGGCCGACTGATTCAAGCTGATAGAAGAGCAACTTTGCCTGAAATAACCACTCGTTACAACCAAGGTATGCAGCAAAGCATTTGTGAAGCCACAACACGCACAACCTTGAGGCGGATGGGCTACAACAGCAGAAGACCCCACCGGGTACCACTCATCTCCACTACAAATAGGAAAAAGAGGCTACAATTTGCAAGAGCTCACTAAAATTGGACCGTTGAAGACTGGAAAAATGTTGCCTGGTCTGATGAGTCTCGATTTCTGTTGAGACATTCAGATGGTAGAGTCAGAATTTGGCATAAACAGAATGAGAACATGGATCCATCATGCCTTGTTACCACTGTGCAGGCTGGTGGTGGTGGTGTAATGGTGTGGGGGATGTTTTCTTGGCACACTTTAGGCCCCTTAGTGCCAATTGGGCATCGTTTAAATGCCACGGCCTACCTGAGCATTGTTTCTGACCATGTCCATCTCTTTATGGCCACCATGTACCCATCCTCTGATGGATACTTCCAGCAGGATAATGCACCATGTCACAAAGCTCGAATCATTTCAAATTGGTTTCTTGAACATGACAATGAGTTCACTGTACTAAAATGGCCCCCACAGTCACCAGATCTCAACCCAATAGAGCATCTTTGGGATGTGGTGGAACGGGAGCTTCGTGCCCTGGATGTGCATCCCACAAATCTCCATCAACTGCAAGATGCTATCCTATCAATATGGGCCAACATTTCTAAAGAATGCTTTCAGCACCTTGTTGAATCAATGCCATGTAGAATTAAGGCAGTTCTGAAGGCGAAAGGGGGTCAAACACAGTATTAGTATGGTGTTCCTAATAATCCTTTAGGTGAGTGTACAGTATACTATACATACATATATAGCAGTATACATACATATATATATATATATATATATACAGCCTACATTTGTAATAATGTGCATAATGTCTTTTCTTTGGCAATTCACATAGAACAAATCTGCTGAAAAGGCCATTAAAATTATTCACATGCATCATAGCAGGGACACTTAATTCATACACTCGACGGTCTATGAATGGCTATGCCAGATAGAGTTTTTATATAAAAATGTATTTTACATTTGTTTTTTGTTAAATTAAATTAATGTATATATCGGTTTTTTTATTATATTGTATTAGTGTTATTCTTATAAATTTTGACTCAAGAGTTACGCACAAGAATTCCAATGTACTTTTACTGCTTTGTGCAAATGGCAATAAATCTAAATCTAAATCTAAATCATACATGCCCAGATAACATGATCCCCACGTGATCCATAACACCGGCCAATCTCAGCGGTACAAAGGTTTGTGTTGTTTAGTGGTCTGTGTGGAAGATCACGCCTGTATGAATGTAAGAGCTGCTTTTAACTCACGAAGAACACATGAAAAGCGAAAGCAACAGAGGCAGTGTTTATGACTAACGTTACCATTGTTGTCTGGTGGTGTGAATACAGTCTGTGCTTCATAATCTTATGTGTTGTTTATTAACCAACATTAGTATATACACATAAAAAAATATACTGTACACTGACATTATAGTGCTTTTTTATTATTATTATAATGTGTCACATGGCATTGTCTGGCTGTTATGAACTTATATACATAGATGAACATATGTACTGTATTTGATATGTGCACAGATAACTGAAATGTTTAAATAAAGCAGAAAAATTCAAGTGTTTTATCTCTGTTCTCCCCCTTCATTGCTGCTTGACTTGGACGAAATGAAGCCATGTCACCAGAGAGATAAAACTTTAATGAAAGAAAAATAAAATGTTGGCTCTGGTAAGTAAACAGCAGTATCAACTTTTCAAGATTTATAAATAGAAACTAAACTTTTGCTGGCTTTTGTCGCATCCCTCGCAGTCACTGTCTGAAAGTAAATGGAATTTTGATCACAAAGGCTGCGTGATCATACAGTGATGTCACAGTGATGCAACAGTGATGCAACAATGATGTAACAGTGATGCAACAGTGATGTAACAGTGATGCAACAGTGATGTAACAGCTCAATATGCTCATGCATTACCGTGAATTATAATTGTTTTGGTATATGCACAAATTGAGTGTATAGGAAATGAATATAATAATACCTAATTAATAATAGCTACAGGAAATGACAGAATACTTTATAGGCCTCAGTATTATCATTACTATGTTTTGTGTGTGTGTGTGTCTGATTGTTAATACTTAAATAGAAAAAGTGAGGCAGAAAAAGGCTGACTCGTGTTACTCGTGTAATGATCGTGTAATGATCACTCGTGTAATGATCACTTTTTATATTTCATGCATGCATTACATGCAAGACAAAATAAACTATAAGAGAATACTGCGGTCTAATTTTAGTAAGGGGTACAATGCAAATGCACATAGAAGAACACTTCGGTAAAGTATAAAGATGGAGCCCAGAATTGTATTATCATGAAGGTAACGTGGTCTGCCTGAACATAAGCATAATAAATGAGACACTGACAAATCATCAGTAGTCTACAAATCTACATATGAGGTTAGACTATCCAAAAAAGCGAGATGGCATGCTAACTCAAGCAATCCAGACTGGTAATGTAAACAATTAAGAACAGAATATCAAACAGCCAAGACATGCAACACATTACAACACATTATTTCCCATATTTACAGTATCAACAAGAAGCAGCTACCTTGGATATAATGATTAAACACACTCTGTTGTTCTCTGATGGCAGAGAAATATATATATACACACACACACACACACACACACACACACACACACACACGTTCAATCATTTTTGATCTCACAACCGTTTAACAGACGTATAGAAATCTATCTTTTTATTTTTAGATATATTAATTAATATTTCGAGTACAATTATAATATTTGTTTTAAGACTTGCACTTAAAATGAGGTTTGATTATTCATTTCCTTTGGTAAATGTCCTTTGCTCATATGATTGTGAAATAAGGTTCGTGATGAAACTTGCCATTAGGTGAAGGATCCAATTTACTGATGAAGTTGATCTTTTCTTCAAAACATATTAATGAAACATTATAATAAGTATCCCTAAAATATACCTTTTTGTGTTTTCACAATGCTGTTGTCACAGTTGTTCAAAATAACTTTTTGCGAATGTCTCTTCCTTGCATTCCCGGATTCCCATCCTTGAATTTCTCAACCCGTATTCAACAACCTGAATATTCAGATCTGAATTTCACGAACTGAAATCAATCCCTTAAGAATAAAAACTTACATTTCACAACCTGTGAAAATATGTGCAACATATTTCCGATAACATTCCTTTTAAACAGCTTTTTTAATTCAAGTTCTGGTGATATAAAAATGATGCCATAAATATTACTTTAAATTAGGGATGCACCGAAATGAAAATTCTGGGCCGAAACCGAAAATCCAGGATGCACTTGGCCGAAAACCGAAACCGAAATTTTTACCTATTTAAAAAAAAAAAAAAAAATGTTGTGTATAATTGTATTAAAACTTTTTCATTCATTTCATGAATTTAATTAATCTGAATTGAAAAACTACAAACCAATAAAATAAATCACACTTTTATTGAAAGTAGCACCCCAATATTGGACAAAAAATATATTAAAACTATATTAAATATTCTTCTTCTTAAAATGGGGATTTTATTAACAATTATCCAAATAATGTAAAGTTTTAGAAAACTATTATATGCAAAACAAGAGTCAAGAAATGAACTTAGCTGACATCTTTCAAAAAGTTTAAATATGCAACAGTAATTTTAATTAAAACAACAGGCAGAACACAGAATGGCAGAAGGCCTCTATTCCACTGATCTATATATAACTATAATATATAATTATATATATAGATCAGTGCTCTATTCTGTTTATGTAAACGTATGCACACTTTAAGTGAAAATGATTGTGCAAAACAGCAGTAATTGAACTAAATCCAACCTCAACTGTAAACGACAGATGTATCCTCAGGTGAAGAACAAGTGTAATGTAATTGCTATTCACATCATATTGGACCGCTTTCTATTTAACTACAAGTGACAGGTTTCTCTTCAAGAACAAAAGTTGCTAAACGTTCTGACAGTCTCTCCTGTCAGAAAGCTCATCAAGAACATGAGATGCTGCACTGAACAGTCTCTCACTCTCTGTGCTGGTGCTTGGGCAGATAAATACCTGTGCGCAATCCGCTCAAGCAAAGGAAAGCGGTCTTTGTTTATGCGACCGTAGTCAAGGGGATTGTCGCTTCTGGCGTAGTTCAGATAAATACGTCTCAAGTTGTGGTGTAGCTGCGCTAGTTGTGACATTTTCCTGTAGAATCTCTTGTTGTATTCTGTATATATATATCTTGAAAGTTCTGCTGAATAAACACAGCAGATCGCAAATTTGATGTCCTTATCAGAAACTTTGAAGAATTTCCACACCGCTGACATGATCGGCCTTTGTTTGGTAGCGCTGTGATAAGGGCTAGATCGATCCAGATTGAAATCTGAGCACTGAGGGGCGGGGCGAGGAGGTATATATTTTCGGCTCATATTTTCGGCCTTTTTTCTCTTTCGGCCGAAAACCGAAAGTGCTGAAAGTGCCATTTTCGGCCGAAAATTTTCGGCGGCCGAAATTTCGGTGCATCCCTACTTTAAATCATAATCGAGTGGTTAAAACAGCTTCTTTTACTGATTTCATGTGAATTACACACTAAGGCCATGTTCAGACTGCAGGCAAATCAGATCTTTGCAGGCGTTCAGACATAAACAACCTATCTGCATGGGTTGCTTTGGAAACAATGTTGGCGTACCCACATGACGATGCTTTCAAAACATATGCGGGAAAAATGGAGGTGCATCATCTCGCTCTCCAAATAAGCACCCTGTCCTAAATTTATACAAAAGTTTAGCGTAGACATTAATTTAACAAGCTCTTTTTGTCTGAACTCTGACAAAACAATGGCACACTTATGCTGGTCGTGTCACTACACTCAGAAGCTTTGGAAAGATATTTGTGTTTTTGTCAAATGTAATTTTGCCAGGCATATGAGAAACATTATATTTGGGTATTTTGACTCGGACCCCAGAAAAGAAAATATCTGTTTTGTTATTAATTTAAAAAAATTTCCCAAGCAAATTTTACATTCACAAATGCACATATTCAAACGGTAAACCTGTTTTATCTATTTTCTTAAAATAAATGGAAAATTATTGAAATGTGATCTCAGTATCTGTTAATAAGAAAGCTATAAGGACTGTTAGTATTTGTTCTGCTTTTGGGCTCTTCATGTGATCTTTTTTATGTGATATAATGGCCCTCTTATTTATTTTATTTTTTTTTACATTATTTTTACAATTTATAAAATGTATTTATTTTTTATTGTTGTTTTTTATAATTGTTATTGTTGTTATTATGTACTGTACGTTTATTGTATTTTTTTGTTGAATGTAAAAAAATGAATAAATAATAATTAAAATACGAATAATAAAAATTAATGAATAAAAATAAATAAATAATAAATATATAAATTAAGCGCCCGGTCCAGTCGCGGGGCAGAACTCCTATGCCACACAAGAAAAACTCAGAATAATGACACAATAATGACACAAAAGATCATTTGATATCCGAATTGAGCAGGCAGAGCGTCCGGACTGAGACGCATCTGAAAAAAATCTGATTTCAATCGCATTTGAAACCACCTCCTGATGTGGTTTGAATCATATTCGGAAAAATCTGATTTCATGTGTTTTTTTTTTTTGCTGTCCAGACTATCAAAGACTCATCTGGATATGCAAAAAATCTGATTTTAGAGGCAGTCTGAACAAGGCCAGAGATGAAGGCATCGAGTCATCGATAACACATTTTCATGTCATATTATTTTATGTTTTACATGTCGCCTTGATGGTCCTCATTTTTAAATGCTCCTCTAAAGCCTCCCCCAGGGGTGTGGCCAGTGTCTGAATGTTTGCAAACAGCATGTCCTTGAAACTTTTCCTGGCTTTGAGTGAAGAATGAAGAAGCATTTCTCTGTGAGTGTGCCGAGGCTTTTAGTATTCCATAGAAGAAAATAACTGCATATGGGGGAGCGACATGAGGGTTAATAAATAATGACAGAATTTCCCTTTTTTTTTTTTTTTTTTGTGAACTATGCCTTTAAATGTATTCAGGCAAACTGAAACTAATATTCATCAAACAGAGACAGCAATCCCGGATGAGCAGAACATTGCGAAAATTTAGCTTTTGTTATAATTAGGGTGTTTGGCTGGAACAAACAGTCCCAGTCCCTCCATAACTAACTGCTATTGAGATGATTTGACTTGCACTGACCAAGACAAGACTACACCATTTGAAAGTGATAAAAATATTGCCACCAATACTGTGTTTCTAAGCAAAAACAAGTGTATTGAGTTTAACTGGACTTAAGAATAATTCTTTGGTTGAAATAGTCCTTTTCTAAATAAGTGTAGCAAAGAAATGGGTCAAAACGTCATTAGGGTGCATTGAGACGTGAAAAATGCCAACAAACACTTTATAACCTGTGATTGTACTCTCGACTGTATTTTCCCCTGGCATTGATTTTGTATGTTCTCAGAAATGCAATAAAAAAAAAAAAAAATGGCAACAAACCCTTCGCCCCGCCTTACTTCACCACTATTGGTAGATAGCGTTTGATTGACATGCAATTGTACCAATCATGAGAACGGCCAGCAGTTTTTGATCCCGCCTTCGATATTGGATTGAACGAACGAGATGTCGATCAAATTTAATCGTATCATTTGCTGTTATTGATAAAATTATGTATACGTGTTCATATTTGTCTTGTAAATAAATTAACCACACAAATAAAAGCACATTTGTTAAAGTCACTGCAAACATCACGCAGTCGTACCCAAAACATTACGTTAAAATTATGAAGTGCTGAAATTATACTCGCGGTAATTATACTCGTTTGATACATTAGTCGTCTAAAGTGTGATACTAACCTATTAGTTGACCCACAGGTGTAGAAAAAGGGTTTCCTATGAAAAACTCCATCCTCCGAGAGAGTTTCTCTCCTGCACCGAGCTGTGCTTCTTCTGGCTGATCAGTTGAAGAGCTTAAACAAACTGAATGCATTACGTCACCTCTTAAAGTGACAGCAGCACAATGAAAATGGAACACTTGCGTACTGCATACTTCGCAGTACATACTGTACACTTAATGCTATATTTGAAAAATAGTATTTTGCAGCAGTATGCAACTGTAGCTAGATGCTACATTGTTGTCTCCTGACCTCTTTTATCAATTTGCAAGTTTAATTAAGTGAGTGGCATCCAGTTACCTTGGAAATAATTGGAAAAATGGAAAAATTGCCACTAATAATATTAATGCGTGACACTGTAAATGGCAAGTCAAGCACATTTCAGTCACATTGTGTATTTCAGTGTGC
Organism: Xyrauchen texanus; assembly: GCF_025860055.1. Lineage (NCBI taxonomy): Eukaryota > Metazoa > Chordata > Actinopteri > Cypriniformes > Catostomidae > Xyrauchen > Xyrauchen texanus. The sequence continues at coordinate 38,435,669 of NC_068283.1, read as the reverse complement.
TGTGGTTATAAACTGCAAATTTCCGCACATGTAGTAAGTCATCCAAATACACAACGCATACTTAAATTTCATGCATATGTGTGGGTGAGATTTATTTAATTCTCCTCCCTGCCCAGTAGGTGGCGATATGCACAAATAAAGTGGGCCAGAACAACAGAAGAAGAATGTTAAAGTAAAAGTAGAGATTTATAGTTAAAAAAAGGACTTAAATATTGATCTATTTCTGACCCACACCTATCATATCACACCTGAAGATGTGAATTAAACCACTGGAGATACATGGATGACTTTTATGCTGCCTTTGTGCTTTTGGGAATCTCAAAGTTCTGGCAACCATGCGCTTGTATTGTACGGACCTAAAGAGCTGAAACATTCTTCTAAACATCTTAATTTGTGTTTTGCAAAAGAAAGAAAGTCATACACATCTGGGATGGCATTGGGGTGAGTAAATGAGAGAATTTCAATTTTTGGGTGAACTATCCCAAAAGTCAAAACTGACACTCGAATGCTTAGACTTTTGCCAAGCCTTATCGCATTTGAGCACAGGTTTTATTCATGGACTTTCCCTTACAAACAGTTAGCAACAATGCTTTCAGTCACAATGACATATATTTACGTTTACTACAATTAAACTATAGGAACATGGTGTTGGCCTGCACCACCATCAAAATCAACATTAAGAGAAATGACAATATATTGAAATTATTTTTATGAGATCCTATATTGAATTTATTATTGTTTTACATCAGTAGCAATACGTTTAGTAGACTTAGGCTAATTTATTATTTAGTTTGTATTATTCTTTGGCAGACATTATTACCATTTCTGTAAGGAGTCCTACTTTGCATAACTGCAAAAATGTAATATTTAACTCTAAATTAGATATTTAATTTAAAGTAATATAATCTCTTACACTGCTGTTCTGCTGTAATTGTAGTGTAGGCCTCAATGTATTACTGACAGCTCCTTCAATGGATAGAATAACGTGTGATCGACCACATGGTGGCGTTTTTCTCTGCATGATAACACTTTATAACACATGTTTTTTCCCCTGGGTAGTATGTGTTAGTTCCTAATTGCTTATGACTCAAAAGTATAGAAAATGGCTATTATTCCCCACAAACTTTGCTTTTGTGACCAGGACAGTGATATTTTGAAATGTACCCATTTCCAATGAGAAAACAGGCAAATTTGTCTTGTCTTGTCTTCTCATTCACATAAATTCAGAAAAACAACAATGTATGAATGGAAATTAACATGTATTTATAATAAAGTAATACAAAAAAAGACTACAAAATATTTAGAAGTGAGTTTTGTTTTCGTGATTTACAATTAAACTCTAAATCCCAAATCAGCCCCCAAATGTTGTCTCCCATCATGTTCGGTATAGTCCAGTATATCCTGATGGATGCGCTCGCCTTGCTCCTCCGTGTACGCTCCCATGTACTCCTTGAATTTATCAAGATGTACATCTAGGATATGGACTTTGAGGGATTTCTGAGGTGGAGCTGAGGAGAGAAACCCATACTACCCCAACCAAAAAGACCTCAACGACTTAATTAGAGATCTTGGTCTCACCAAGGTCAATGCCAAGCTTTTTACATCTAGGCTCAAGCCGTGGAACTTGTTGGATGAAAGTGCAAGTTGTAAATCAGAGGAAGTGTCACCAACCTTTTTCCAGCTTCTTCACCCTTCAAAATGGGCTCTGCTTCTGCCACAATGTGACCAGACTGTTCGAGGCAATCGGAATCGCCTGTAACCAGAACGAATGGCGGCTCTTCATTGACAGCTCATCCAGGAGCCTCAAAGCCGTGCTGCTCCATAATGGTAACAAGTACCCGTCTCTTCCCCTAGTTCACTCGGTACACCTCAAAGAGGATTACAACAGCATCAAGACCTTGCTGGATGCCTTGAAGTCTGATGAGTTCGGCTGGGAGGTCATAGGAGACTTCAAAATAGTGGCATTCCTGATGGGTCTCCAAGGCGGTTTTACCAAGGTTGCCTGCTATCTTTGCCTTCGGGACAGCAGGGACACCAAAGCGCACTACCACAAGCGAGACTAGTCACAGCGGACCGAGTTTTATGTGGGGAGGAACAACATCAAGTGGGAACAACTGTTGGACCCCCGGGAGGTGCCGATGCCACCAATGCACATTAAATTGGGCCTTATGAAACAAAACAGAGCTCAAGGGGTTGGCAGCCTTCAAGTACCTTCAAGACGTCTTCCCTAAGCTGTCTGAGGCAAAGGTCAAAGCCGGTGTCTTCGTCAGATCACAGATAAAGAAGATCCTGGAGTGCAATGAATTCCCCAAGAAGCTCACTAATAAGGAGAAAGTGGCTAGGAATAGTTTTGTCGCAGTGGTTCGGGGCTTCCTGGGCAATCACAAGGCTGAAAACTACGTGGACCTGGTTGAGACTCTGGTGAAGATCTACGGCACAATGGGATGTAGGATGTCTCCAAAGTCCTTGATGATCATCTAGATCAATTCAAGGAGCACATGGGAGCGTACTCGTTGGAGCAAGGCGAGTGCTTTCATCAGGATATACTGGACTTTGAATGCCGCTATCAAGGACAGTATAAGGAGAACATGATGGGAAACTACATTTGGTTTCGTGAAAGTGATTTACAATATAATTGTAAATCTCTAACTTCTAAATCTTTTTGTACTACTTTATTAGAAATACATGTTAGTTTGGATTCATATGTTGTTTTTTCTGACTTCATGTGAACAAAAAGACACAAATTCACCTGTTTTCTAATTGGAAATGGGTACATTTAAAAAATGTCACTGTCTATACTTTTGAGGCATAAGCAACAAATAAATAACACTTACTACCCAGGAACAAAAATTGTGTTACATAGTGATTGAACTTCTCTTAAAATGTCTGTAATTGTATTGTAAAATGTTAATTTCACAGTCATACTTGAACATGTTATTTCATGTTAATTCAGATGCCTGTGTAAATTTCAAAGGTTTTCTTCATTATTATTTGAGAAAGAAGTCTAGAGAACATCTTTCTGTAATTAACTTGGTATGAGTCAGTTATGACTCATGGCCCATTTGTGTGTGTGTGTGTGTGTGCGCGCGCGCGCGTGCATCTGTGATGCAGATCAGAGCAAAATTTTGAGACAGAGTATAAAAAAAACAATTAAGAAAAAGGTGTTGGTTGTATCCTTTAATTTTAGGATTTGCAATCATGTAACATTTTTGCAGTTTAAGTAGTTGCTATGCCTCTATTTGATTAAATAATTACAAAAAAAGTATTTGTTTTTGTTTGTAAGGATAGACGAATACCTTTGAAACCCATGGCATTTCGATTTATACAGATAGAATTAAGTTTCTCGACTGTGCCAATACCACTGAACAGGTATATAAGTCAGTTCAAGGAGCTCTGAAGGAAATGACAGCCAAATAAATCCTTCTATGGTCAATAAAACTCTGTGAAGAAAGTGGACATATAAGACATTGAAATATTTAAAGTGAAAAATATTTGCTCTTGTCAAACAGCAAACAAGCTTACTATTCCACAAATAAAGATAATAATAATAATAATATTTATCTAATTGCCATGGTCATTTAAGATACTGTTCTATTCTGTCTTTTCAGATGAAAATGAGCTCTCTCTGATCTCCCCGATCAATAAACGTTCTATTCTTTTCACTTTTCAGGTAAAACATCTTTTTTTTTTTTTTTTTTTTTTTTTTTTGCGAGAGACTAGGAATCCTCCATTAAAGATGAATGAGCTCAGAGAACAAGTATACAGCAAGCTGGAAGGTCTCCCGACATGCGGGCAGAGATGGGCAACCAAACAGATACACAAGACAGGACCAATTAGGCAGAGAGAGAGAGGTAAGTTACATCACATCATACAACAATCTAGCAAGGAGAGTGAGAACACGAAGGGTTTAAGTAGGGAGTGAATTAGAGGAGAACCAAGTGTTGCTAGCCTGATAATTAGTGGCATGATCAGTTCTCATGGAAACACTGATCATGCATGCTGAGAGACATGAGGGAGAGAAAATAACAAAACACACAGAATAAACTGATAAACCGTGGCCATTAGAGACTATTCTATTCTATTCAATTTAATCTGAAAATTATCTTTCTCTAATTGCTCTATTCATTAAAGATTCTATTCAATTCTATAGGATTCACTTTCAGATGAAAACTGGTTGTCTCTGATTGCCCTGATCATTAAAGATTCTATTCTATTAAAATTGTTCAGCTAAAAACAAGCTTTCTCTAATATTCCTGATCATTAAAGATTAAATTCTATTCTATTCACTCTGAGCTGAAAATCATCTTTCTCTTATAAACCTGGTCATTAAAAGTTCGATTCTATTCTATTCACTTTCATCTGAATATTTACATTCCAAACATTCTGATCATTAAAGATTCTATTCTATTCACTTTCATCTGAATATTTACATTCCAAACATTCTGATCATTAAAGATTCTATTCTATTCACTTTCATCTGAATATTTACATTCCAAACATTCTGATCATTAAAGATTCTATTCTTTTAAATTTGTTCAGCTGAAAACAAGCTTTCTCTAATATTCCTGATAATTAAAGATTCTATTCTTTCTATTCTATTCACTCTCAGCTGAAAATAATCTTGCTCTTATCAATCATTTAATTTAATGAACTTTAATAATTTGCTTGTCATCTGTAATTCAACCTCTGCACTACTGTCAAAAAAGTACAAATAAATCAATATAAATCAGACATCAGAGGTTTGATCTGAAGAGTGTAGAAGTGCAGGAAATGACAGCGGTGGACAGTGTTCAGCCAATCAACAGAAATGTCACAGCCATTTAGTCATCTGTGAGAGCTTGATGATAAGGAATCGGATAGTAAGTATGTATTCTCCTCATATTTAATAAAGGGAGAGTATGGTCATTCAAAATATCAGCAGATTCACATCATTAGCCATTTATTGCCGGTAATTTCTCAGTTCCTTCCTGCCTAATATAAAAAAGAATCTGTCGATAAAGCCATACACTCAAAAACCTTTGCTTAGTATTGAAAAACAATTCTGTTGCATAGGATGACATTCCATTGTCAATGAAACATATGACATCATTGAGTGTATAACTGATTTACACATATACACAGACTCGTTACAATGACTCAAAATGTTAAAACCGCACACTGTCATGCTGATTCTCCCTACACATCAGATTATACCGTGCATATACAAAAACATACAGTGCTTGATGTAACAAGACCTACTATATTCTCATAAAATTACCTCTGAGACAAGATTGTGTCAATGCATAGATCTGGAAGTGTGTAAAAATGGCCAATGCATTCATAGTTCCCGACTGGTTACCTTCATTATTGTCAAAGAATGTAAGAACCAGTAAAACTCTTGCAAGAGCTAGCTGTCAAGCCAAGGGTATTCAAGCAAGCATAGCCAATTCTGACTACATGAAAAGATAGTTAATTTACAAGCCTAAAAAAAGACTCTGAATCATCAGTTGAATCATCAGAATTACTTTATGCTCATTAGTGAAAAAATATCATTCAGAGGCATAAAATTCAACAGAATAAATATATATATCTTTTTTTTTTATTGTTTTTTTTTTTTTTTTTTGCATTTATTAATATCCTCTTTTTTTTAAGATAAAATAAAATGGCAACATCTCAAGGATAATGCATCACAAATATACTGTTTATACATAATACCAGAACACATTACAGTGGAGAAAGATATACGGTCAATAGTTATTAAGTTTAAAACAAACTAATATTTGGTCATCAAAATTTCAGTTGAAAACTAAGATGGAAAATGTAAGGAAAGAAGTCAGAAGTAACAATGCTGAAATGGGCAGATCTGTATGTCTGATTTGCAGTTCAACAGCATTATTACAAAAACGTGCAACATCTAAAGTCATTAAAAGTTTACGGTTTGTTATTTTACCTCTGGCACTGTGCACTGCATTCAGATTAGTTTCACTAAACAAGAATTTCATGAGTACATTTACAACACTTCATAACTTTACACTTACAGTCACATCAAGTAAATTAAAAGACCCTTTGCCATAGTATTTTCTTTTTAAAACACTGTTGAAAGTGATTTTTCTAAAGCCTAAATCTGGCGCCACACTAGCAGACTCCAAACAACTGGATTTGGCCGAGGTGGTCACACGTGTGGACTGTATTTATAATTATTTTTAGATCTCGCTCTCTTCATTCGGAGGTAAGACACACTTGCCAGTTAAGAATGGGGAAGGGGTGACAAACCAAAATCACAGCAAACCTCTCTCTCTGATTCCCGGTCACGTGGAGCTCGCCGAAATCCCAACAGGAGTACCGCGTGACTATAAAACAATCGTAAAAGAGTGAAAGTCAGTGATTGTGTATTTATCCCTTCAAGGCTTGCCATAGAATGCATATGTCCATATGCAGATTTTATTGAGTAAAGAAATTACGTTCAACAAAAACAGACTGTTGTGCCTCCACTTTCTGATTTCATTAGCCATTTTAGTGTAGGAGGGGAAAAGGCAGCAAAAACGCTTGGTGACAGAATCACTCTGGATTGCGATAAGCGTTTGTGATGATATGCAGCTGAGTGTGATGAAAATGTTCAGATCAGCCTCATGTCTTGTCAGTTCCTCAGTAAAAGAAGAAGTCATTGGTCACTTGAAGAGAACACAAGATGCCGCCTTGGCAACAGAACAATTTATGATGTGCTTTTTACAGTTTTTGAAGCCATTAATTCAGCAGGGAGTCCCGATGGTCGGGTGATTAACAACCTCCCGCAGGCAGACTCTAACACACTCTTCATTTCCCTCCGCCTGGCCGGCGATTATGCAAATGAAGCTGACACCTGAAAATCACTAGAAAAATCAGCTAGTGTGGCGCCGGCTTAACTAGTGTTCTTCTCTCTTTTACATTGTCCAGCACAAAATATGTCCATCTTTGTATAATGGTTCTCAAAGATTTCAGACCAAGTACCGCATTTAACCAAAGCAGAAAATCCAACTGCTAACAAGTGATAAAAATGTTTCATCTAATTGTACAGCATAAACACAATGATAACATTTAGAAAGCATTTGAATATAATTGTATATGCAAACTTTGCAGTCCAATCGAAAACGTAACTACTAAATGTATTTTGGAATTTGATCTGAAAACGTATTATGTGTTTGTCAGACCAATGGCCGACGAGGGAGTTCAGAAAACTTGTTTGAAAACAATGTTTTGCCTGTTTTTGCAATTTAGTTTGGTGATGCTAGTGGCACAAAAATGACACACTTCACATTTAAGTAACATGTATATTTTCATTATGATATATGGTATGAACTGTAGAGTGTAGCTCCACAGTTCGAGAACCACAACTCCACATCACTCTCTCTCATGTGCATCACCTACAGATGAAGTCCAAAAGGGTTTGCATTTGATATGAGGTGAGCTCCATCCATCCATCCATCCTTTTTTAAAGCCAACTTTGAAACAAGGCTTTGTAAAGCCAACATCAACATTTGTCTTGACAAACATGAACAATCTAGATCTTCATAACATGCATGGCAGTTTGCACTAATGCAATTCAGTCTGTTATGTACCATTTTTGTTCCTCTGAAGAAAGAAATTAATATGGTTTTGGAATGACATGAGGGTGAATAAATGGTTACAATATTCATTTTTGGGTGAGCTATCCCTTTAAATAGTGTGCATTAAAATATGGTACTGAATCACTGGTCTGAGGGATTGTTCACCCGTCACTTGATACTGCACTCTTTCTATTGTTTTCTGATTGACGTATCTACATGATGGAGCAGGTGAAGCCACAGCATTCCTTCAGTAGGGTGAAACCTGTCTTGGTCAAGTAAGGAGACGTGGTTTGCTGGGCTCTGGTCGTCATTCTCTTGTCCTTAGTGTGACCTAAGAGAGAGAGAGAGAGAGAGAGAGAGAGAGAGAGAGAGAGAGAGAGACAGACAGAGAGAGACAGACAGACAGAGAGAGACAGACAGAGAGAGAGAGAGAGAGAGACAGAGACAGACAGAGAGAGACAGATAGAGAGAGAGAGAGAGGGGGAGGGGGGAGAGAGAGAGAGAGATGCAGTGACCTTCTCTGAATTATTTTAAGCTTCTCTGAAAACTGTCAAGCGTAAGCGCAGAGGAGCAATTTTCTAAGAATATTTGCAAAGATGTCCAACAAGCCATTTTGAGCATGCTCATTAGCCAGTTCAGGGTTAATTAGCTGTTTTGGAATGATTAGCATTGTGAAAAGTGCTATGCAAATACAATTGCATATAATTTAATGTAAATGGCCTTAATTGATTCAAAGGAATGTTCCAGGTTTAATATAAAGTTAAGCTCAATCCACAGCATTTGGGAATAATGTTGATTGCCACTAAAATAATTTTCGTCACTCATATTAAGTAAGCCACTTACGTACAATGGAAGTGAATGGGGTCAGCACATAACTGTTAAAATACACATTGTTTCAAAAGTATATCCACAAGATATAAATATTATTAACATGGTTTTAGTGTGATAATACCTGTGGCAATCAATATTATGCTGCAAATGCTGTTAATAGAGTTAACTTGCATTGAACGTGGAACAGTCCTTTAATTTAAGGATTGATTTGCATTGACTTTTGATGATTGAATAGAAGAAACTGAATTGAACTGAACTGAATGGAACTAAACGGAATGAAATGGAAAGCAACAGAGTTGAGTTAAGTTCAGTTCAGGATCAAATTGAAGCAATAATTCTTTTTACATGCAGCCTTACAAACTCACAGCACAAACTGGTTTGTATTTGATTGTATTCTTTCAAATTCAGAATGCAAGTCAAACAATAACTTGTTTTCAATGGCCTCCACATACTGGAATATTTATTGCAATTTTCAATTAGCAGGAAAACAAATGAAGACAGCTTTTTAACTCCACGAGAACACAATTAACAGCTGTGCTTCTGACAAAACCATAAAACAAGCACATTCCTACGTTTTGTTTTAATTTTCATTTAACATGAGCAGGAAGCAGGTAAAACAATGATGTGGATATTTAAAAAAAAAAATATTGTGATAAATTGTGAAATACAAGCTTAGAAATAGTGATTTAAAGGATTGGCCTTGAGCTCCACAGCTCCAAACAGTAGTAACACACACACACACACACACACACACACACACACACACACACACACACACACACACACACACACACACACACACATACACACATATATATACACATATACATACACACACACACACACACACACACACACACACACACACACACACACACACACACACCTTTTCTGCTGCACCTGTTGGGAAATTTCGCCTGCAGGAAGTCAGCCATTTCTTTGTCCTCCTCTTTCTCTCTGTATGTGGAACAGAATAACAGATATTAGGGAGGCAGATGCACATATTCACATAAGACAGGACACATCTGTATGCTCATACATATACACAAACTCCAAGGCTGGGTATGTACCTTACAAAAAGACATATCACACTGTTAAAAAGTGTTAACATGTAGACCTTAAGGGTCTACTTGATCTATCTCTTCTGTACTTTTGCTGGTGTAACCTAATGTATTCAGGTTGATTTAGTTGCATTTTAAATCATATTCACTTAAATATTACTAGTTAAATTAAATGTTTGACCACATGTTTTATGCTGCATGTACCTGACTGAACATTTTTTACAGTGCATGACGCATATGTCGGAAGGCAAAGCTCTCGATCTACCGCTCAATTTTTGTTCCTACCCTCACCTATGGTCATGAAGGCTGGGTCATGACCGAAAGAACTAGGTCGCGAGTACAAGCGGCCGAAATGGGCTTCCTCAGAAGGGTGGCGGGCTTCTCCCTTAGAGATAGGGTGAGGAGCTCAGTCATCTGTGAGGAGCTCGGAGTAGAGCCGCTGCTCCTTTGCGTCAAAAGGAGTCAGTTGAGGTGGTTTGGGCATCTGGTAAGGATGCCCCCTGGCCGCCTCCCTAGGGAGGTGTTTCAGGCACGTCCAGCTGGGAGGAGGCCTCGGGGAAGACCCAGGACTAGGTGGAGAGATTACATCTCCACACTGGCCTGGGAACGACTCGGGGTCCCCCAGTCAGAGCGGGTTAATGTGGCTCGGGATAGGGAAGTTAGGGGCCCCCTGCTGGAGCAGCTGCCCCCGTGACCCGACTTCGCATAAGCGGTTGAAGATGGATGGATGGATGAAATATGCACATATTTTCCTCTTTTGCTACTGATACTGTGTTTGTGAAGCAAACTCAAAGACAGGTTCTGATCCTGTGGGAACCAGGAAGTAATCGTGTTCACATAAACAATGATGAGCACAATTCGGAGGTTGCATTTTACCTCTCAATAACATTGTGACTCCACTGATGGTTAGGTTTAGGTTTGGTGTTTGGTTTAGGGGTAGAGTGAATAAAATATGCATTCCTGTTGACTGTTTTACTGTACAACTAAAAATACAACTCGCATTTGGCGCCACTCTGTGGACATTTCACCCAGAAACTGGAGCTCACATTTGTCCACACATTCAAAAACACTTCCAGCTTCGGCCACTGGGGGCAGCGGTTCATATTTCTGCGTGCACAGAATGACATAAGCAGCAAAACTTTATAAGTACTGTCACTGAATTCCCAACCCTTTATTTCTGCATTTGCTTATTAAGTTGGTTTCCTTGTGTGGATCGTTGGCTGGTATCCAAAATGCAGGTGATTTCAGGGTTTACTATCCTCGTATAATGTAGGCAAAACAAACCATTTTCAAGTGAGACACAGAGGATCCCAAATCCCAAGAATAATTTATACTCTCCACACATTGTTTTGATGCCAGATAATGTGTAAGCTGAGAATCCTTGACTTCTCTGATTTTCGCTGTGTATTTTTCTTCACCATCCATCCATTGTAATATCATTAAAATAGCTGTTTGTCATACGGGTGATGGCAGCTCATTTATCTTGTGAATAAACTGTGAAGACTTCATTCGTGATGGTTTCTGATGCGTGCGTCACTCACGATTACTCACACACGCACAGTTCACAGTCGTGAGGTCTTGGCAGATGGCAATCACATCTGAAAAACATCACACAGTCTCTCTGTCTCTTTTCATTTTTGCATGTAAAGGTGGGGGAAACTGATATTTAAAAGTATTGCAATATTCTACTTGACAAAACTGTGTTAATTTTTACAAATATGGTAATTTGTAAAAGAAAAAAAGAGACTAAATGCAAACTCAGAATAAGCCAAGAATGTATGTTTAAAGGTTTTCACTTGTAAGGATTTTCGGCAGGTTTTATTTTACCTGACACTGATGCTTCTATGTCCTACACATTTTCTATGCTGCCACGCAAAGGCAAAACATAGTAACTACAAATGTTTTATTGAAATTGGGTCTCTCAGACTATGATCTGTCCTGTGACAAACGGCTCGACGATGCACAGATTCAGAGGACACAGAAAATGGCAGTAGCTAAAAAATAGATGCTAAACTCAAGTAACTTTTACTACTATAGTTACTGCATTTTACCTTTGTAGGGCATTATGCACTTCGATGAAGAAAAGCAGAACATTTAGCACTTATTGCGCAAAACCACCGAAGTCCAAGATATGTGAGATACGGTCGCAATATATAATCGTTTTGAATCACAATACACTAAACAGAAAGAATCACAATTCTATTAATAAAATATTGTATCAGACAGTCAGTGAGTGTGATGTGAGGGTTTGAGGTGTGGGTGTTTTGGTCATGGTGAGGTAAGGGTGTATTATTGGTTTTGAGTGGAGGGTAATTGGATTGCAGCATCTTCACAGACGAGAGGACAGCAGCAAGAGGGAAAGAACACATTCTCACGGCTGTTAGTCACGCATGCTAGCTGGTAATCAAAAGGTTGTGGCCCATGTTTCGGCCCCTGAGGGCCACACAGAAGCTCGGATGGCTCTGTAACACTGACCTCAGTCTCTCAAACTCCAAATCATCCACCAGGAAATCCCGCGTCTCCACCAACTTCTGTATCTGCTGCAGGAGTTCTTCCTCGCGCTGTCTGTCCTCGTTGGATTTTTCTTTGTCTACCAAAACCACAAATACGGCCACACTGAAGGAAGTCATAAGAACAATTGACAAAATATGTCCTACAGAAGGTTTGGGATGGGATGAGTAAATGTGACAGATATGATTAAATATCAAAATCTATAAAAATGTAAGCCTGAAAGGAAATGAAGGTCTCTAAATAAATGGACGTCACTAGCAGTGTGGTGTGCCGTTTACACTGGCGTAGTAAAAGCCATAATTATCTAGAGTTTGGGAAAAATAGCCTCTTTTTGTGTGCAAGCAAAATGAGAATGCAGCAGAAAACAAAACATGGTGTACGTTTGGTTCATGCATCTTCTTGGAAACACGAGACCTATAGTGAGGTATGTCACAACCATGTGTTAAAGAAAAGATAACACGAGTGTGGAGATGATAAATGATGCTTTTAAGGAGAACCAGTACAACATGTTGAAATAAATAGCAATCACACAATACTAAGGTATAAATATTTATTTGGTTTCCCTTGTAAAATTAGCTTGTACATAGATGTTTATATATATATATATATATATATATATATATATATATATATATATATATATGTGTGTAGTATATGTGTATGTGTGTGTGTGTGTATGTATTTAAGACACGAACAATACTATTTGAATATCTACCAAGCATAATGTTATGTTTGGTCTAGAATTGTTTCAAGCATCAGAGCTGAACAGTCTCTGTATAATAGGAAAGGAAATCAAGTGTTTTTCACTACTGAGATTGAGCTGTGTATCATCTTGCAGGCTCAATGGCAAATCAAGACACTAATGCACACTATTTCTGTACAGAATCCTTCTGAGAACATACCTGGGATGGAAACTAGTTTCTGAAGTTCCTTTTTGAGCCTTGTAATTTCCTTACACAACTGGATGTCGTCCATCCTGACAAATGATGAAAAATGAATGTCATTGGGATTTATACACTGTATATTTGAAACTGTAATTCAAAGCAAAGCAAGTTTAGCATTTTCAGCAATACAATAAAAAAGTTGTATATATTGTAGGCCTAAACTACACAAGATTATCATACGGATACTCTGAAAAAAGTAAGATGTATTGTATTGTAGGATCATTCAGTTATTATATATATATATATATATATATATATATAAACATTTTGGCATTTTGTGCACGTGTGGTTTCAGCACGTTTTCAAATTTAGCCTAAAATTAAAGTGCAAACACAAAAGTGATTTTGTGCAAAATTGTATTTTTCTGTTGTTCTTCCCATTCTAATACAGTGCAGTTAGATACAGTGTGGTATGACACACAGTATATCACATAGTAACTGTACTTTGCATTGTATGATTTAAGTAAAAGCTCCATCACAGGTTCAGAAATAGTGCTATCAAACTTAAAGGGATAGTTCACCCAAAAAATGGAAATTGTCTCATCATTTATTCACCCTCATGCCATCCCAGATGTGTATGACTTTCTTTCTTCAGCAGAACAGTAATGAAGATTTTTAGTAGAATATTTCAGCTCTGTTGGTCCATGCAATGCAAGTGAATGGTGACCAAAATTGTTAAGTTTCAAAAAAGGACATAAAGGCAGCATAAAAGTAATCCATAAGTCTCCAGTGGTTTAATCCATGTCTTTAGAAGTGATATGAGAGGTGTGGATGACAAATATATCAGAATTTAAGTTATTTTTTTTGCTATCAAACTCCACTTTTACTTATACTTCAACATTCTTCTTCTTTTGTTTTTGGTGATTCACATTCTTTGTGCATATCACCACCTACTGGGCATAGAGGAGAATTTATAGTAAAAAAAGGGCTTAAATATTGTCCTGTTTCTCACCCACATTCTATCCTATCTCATCTGAAGACATGGATTTAACCACTGGAGTCGTTTGGATTAATTCTATGCCACCTTTATGTGCTTTTTGGAGCTTCGAAATGTTGGCACCCATTCACTTACATTGCATGGACCAACAGAGGTGAAATATTCATCTAAAAAAATCTTCATTACTGTTCTGCTGAAGAAAGAAAGTCATACACATCTGGGATGGAATGAGGGTGAGTAACTGATGAGAGAATTTTCATTTTTGTGTGAACTATCCCTTTAATGTAAAATGAAAGAGAAAATCGCTCACATATATCTCAGTTCAGACTCTTTGCGGACCAGGGCGTCCTTTATCCTGTCGATTTTGAACAGCTCTCCCTCGATGTCCTCCACAGTGATGGTGGAATCAGCCATAGACACCACGTCCTCTTCAACTGTGAAGTAGAGATGAACTATGATGAGAACACTATTTCATTTCAAGGACACCCCCCCCATATATTTGTATGTTTTATGACAAAACAGACGCTTTCATGTGGTCTGTCACCAGGAATGGATTATGACTTGGGGCCAATTATTGTTCATGGTTTGGGGGGGGTTAAAAACACTAGATCACGCAGCCTTAAAGCCCAGGGCACCCCCGGGCAGTCAAGACTCCCCTGGTAGTCAAGGGCCCCTGGGCACTGGCCCCATTGGCCTGGCCAGTAATCCGTCCCTGTCTGTCACCATTCCTTCAATCAAATCTTTGACTATTTTCAAAAAACTGAAATGAGAATTAAATATCTTTAATTATTGAAAATTTAAAGATGAAGTGTTTCATTTCTGCAGCACTATCTGCATGAAACAGAATTGCATAAATTGCTTGTCAGTGCACAACTCGGCGCTGCAGTGCCAGGGCAGGTTGCTAAGGTGTTTGTTTACCGGCCTAAGAGTACACCCTCAAGTCTCTATGAAAATATGGTTCCAAGAGGTTGTACATTTCTAAAATGTAAGTCTATGGGATTTTTTTTAAACAGTTTATCATCTGCCAGGTCAAACTGATAGTTCCACCCCAAACTCACGAAACTGGTTGAGCCAGAAGTTGACATGTCAGACTGCTCAAATAAACAGAGCACCACAGAACCACAGTATACAGACTTATTTAGGGAGTCAATCTACCAGTGGCTTACTTATAGTTGTTTCTAGTATTTTAGCACTTAAAAAAGGGCACTCTTCACCTCTAAATTGCAACTTTAACTATTTCAAACTTTAAAGGGACAGTTTACCCAAAAACAAAAATATGTTCTTACTCACCATCATGCCATCCCAGATGTGTATGACTTACTTTCTTCTGCAGAACACAAATGAAGATTTTTAGAAGAAATCTCAGATCACCAGGTCCATTCAATTCAAGTGGATGGTGACTTTGTCATATGGATACATTTTTTGCTGTATTTATGTGTTTTTTTTGGAGATTCAGTGTTCTTTTCCATGCCTTCAGAAGTGATATGATAGGTGTGGTTGAGAAACAGATCAATATTGAAAGCCTTTTTACTATAAATTCTCCTCCCTGCTCAGGTCGAGGCGATATGAACAAAGAATGTGAATCGGCAAAAACAAAAGAAGAATGTTAAAGTGAAAGTGAAAATGGAGATTGCATGTAAAAAGGACATATTGATCTGTTTCTCACCCACACCTATCATATGTCTTCAGAAGACATGGATTAAACCACTGGAGTTGTTTGGATTACTTTTATGCTGCCTTTATTGACTTTTTGGAGCTTCAAAGTTCTGGCCTCAATTCACTTTCATTGTATGGCCCTACAGAGCTGAGATATTCTTCTAAAAATCTTAATTTGTGTTCTGCAGAAGAAAGAAAGTCACACACATCTGGGATGTCATTAGGGTGAGTAATGATAATAACATTTTTACTTTTAGGTGAACTGTCCCTTTAAATTTGCATTTCAGGGCATGCGTGATGGCATTGAGGATGGCATTTGATGTTGCTCCTACTCCATATGACAAATCGTCAGTTTGCCGGTTTGTTGTCCACCCCTTGTAGACAAAATTAACAAGATCATCACACATCGCTTCAGGAGCAGGGCTTCTCTTATCTAGGATCAACTAACAAGCACCCTGGTGTTGACCAGTCATATTTCAAAAGCCACTTGCACTGAAACCAAGGAGATCAGTGACAGTCGTGCAGCGTGTGTTGTGTATGTTCGTCACAGTGCTAATTGGCTCATGTTATTATTACTGAACTCTGCATGAATCAGAGGGAGGTGAGAAATGTTCTGTGTGTGTAGTTGGCTTTAGATGGGGACAAAATTGTCCTCAAAAGGTAACTACATTTTACAAAACTTCAATTGGGGACATATACAGTAGCAACATTTTCTTTCTGAAAAATGTATTCATATATAAATTGACTTTTTGTCATTCTAAAAATGCAAAAAGATGTAGTAACCTTTATATAGAAGCAATAGAAGTGTGTGTGTGTGTGTGTGTGTAAGCATCTGACGAATCAGCCACTAATACAACAGAAAGAAAATATTTCAGGCCAAATTGGGAAATAGTGCAGTTAATTTTGGTACAAATTTTTGTAGTCATCCTCTTCTGATTACATTGTAATTGAATTATAGTTTGGAATATTATTAGTTTTCATGTGATTTTAGTAAATGAAACATTGATTAGTGCAATAAATAGTGCAAGTTGAATGTTTTCAAATATTTTGACCACAATGACAGAGAATAAAACCTGGAAGACTTAACCTAAGAACTATAGAAGTCTCTCATTTTCTCAAGAACTGTTATCCATTGGGAAGAGAAGTCATGAATTAGTTTAAAATCTCAATTGTTTCTCAAAGTAATGCGATCAACTGGAGTGCAGGAAATCACAAAATATACTCAAACGTCATCTGAGCTATACTAACCACATTCATTTTATGGCATGATTAATTTTACAGCTCTTAAATCTTACTCTATACCAACAACTTTCTCATCTGTGTCTTTTGATACAGAAAAAGGTTTATAAGGCAAAATATCGGAGACATAAATGAAGCATTTGAGATCTCCATCGAATCTTCGTGAGTTTTAAAAGAGGAACCTCAGACAATAAAATGTTGCCTCTGGGTCAGGCATGACGGTCTGTTTCAAGGGGCCAGTGCTTGACAAAGCAATAAATAATTTATTTTGAGAATAAAATGATTTTTTTTTATAGTATTTGTGATTGATTTAATTTATAGATATGCAGCCTTGTGGACAAACAGCAGAAATGGCCAAGCATTTTTGATACCCTAAAAAGCAAGGCAGTGAGAATCCTCAGATGACTACTTTGCGGAGTGGTGGCGGCATAGTGGGCTAAAGCACTAAACTGTTAATCAGAAGGTTGCTGGTTCGATCCCCACAGCCACCACTATTGTGTCCTTGAGCAAGGCACTTAACTCCAGGTTGCTCCGGGGGGATTGTCCCTGTAATAAGTGCACTGTAAGTCGCTTTGCATAAAAGCATCTACTAAATGCGTAAACGTAAATGTACTTCGGCTCATCACAGCTGAGAAACACAAAAGACTGATTAATTACACAAACTCAAGAGGCTTACCGGATGTTCTACATTAGAGAGGACATTCGGTTCAAAATGGTGGAGGACATTGCGGTTTCGGTAACACATTACATGAAGATTCCCTTTGTAAAGGGTTTATAAAGGGATTCATTAATGACTAATAACTCGTCTACAAATGCATTAATAATAATTTATGTGCAGTTATAACAACATGAATAAAAAGGGTGAATTTCATGCAATGCTTGCCTAATAGTGAGCCAATTTGAACTCACATGTTATAAGTGCTTAATAAAGGCACTGTATTTTAATCAAAAATGTTAATGAAATGTTAAAATTCATGATTTATGTCATGATTCAGCAAAACTGACTGGTATAGAGATTAAAAGGTGTTGTGATTATATTCACAACTGTAATGCTTGACTTAAGTCACTTTCCTTGTAATCTTAATGTAAAAAGATTGATGCAACTCCTAATGATGTTTTCCCCAGTCCTCTGCGGCTCTTCATGCTACGTAAAGTGTACCTTATTGTAAAGTGAACACCTGTGAACTAATTATTAATGAGTTATGAATGTTAATAAGCTATTAATGTGAACCTTAATGTAAAGTGAACACCTGTGAACCAATTATTAATGAGTTATGAATGTTAATGAGCCATTAATGTGTACCTTAATGTAAAGTGAACACCTGTGAACTAATTATTAATGAGTTATGAATGTTAATGAGCCATTAATGTGTACCTTAATGTAAAGTGAACACCTGTGAACTAATTATTAATGAGTTATGAATGTTAATGAGCCATTAATGTGTACCTTAATGATGTAAAGTGAACACCTGTGAACTAATTATTAATGAGTTATGAATGTTAATGAGCCATTAATGTGTACCTTAATGTAAAGTGAACACCTGTGAACTAATTATTAATGAGTTATGAATGTTAATGAGCCATTAATGTGTACCTTAATGTAAAGTGAACACCTGTGAACTAATTATTAATGAGTTATGAATGTTAATAAGCTATTAATGTGAACCTTAATGTAAAGTGAACACCTGTGAACCAATTATTAATGAGTTATGAATGTTAATGAGCCATTAATGTGTACCTTAATGTAAAGTGAACACCTGTGAACTAATTATTAATGAGTTATGAATGTTAATGAGCCATTAATGTGTACCTTAATGTAAAGTGAACACCTGTGAACTAATTATTAATGAGTTATGAATGTTAATGAGCCATTAATGTGAACCTTAATGTAAAGTGAACACCTGTGAACCAATTATTAATGAGTTATGAATGTTAATGAGCCATTAATGTGTACCTTAATGTAAAGTGAACACCTGTGAACCAATTATTTATGACCTACTTTTCCAACATTAGTAACCTAAAGTGGACCTGAAAGTGGACAATTAAGAAACATTTATTAAAAGAGTTACCAACTCTGGCACTTCATTTATTAACGAGTGACTTTTAATGCTTCAAGAAACATAATGTATAATACATATTATTCAATTAATAAATGAACATACCATGTCATATACTGTAGTCTGATGAACATTAAACCATTCTGAAAAATAAACAGTATAACAAACATTCATTAATATTAACACAACATAGAAAAATAGACATACGCTATCATAGCAAAAAATAAACACATTAATATGTGAACATACGAAGGCTTTATTGTTACATTAACCAAGCCTATATTTACTATAAATAGTACAATGATATGAGCAAAAATATATTAAATAATAAATGAATAACGTTCAGAACACATTTCAATCAGATCATCATTTTTCTAAAATATAATTAAGAAACACCATTTTTCAGCTTTTATAGGATAGATTAGGGGTAAATAAATAAATAAAACACCCCAAGTTGTTTCCATGAATTACCTGCTCTCTATTAGCGTTGCTCTTTCCAGTGCAGCAGTTCAGTTTGCACACATAATTGTATTTTCACAATATGAGCACTGCCATACTAAAATAAACATTCTGCAAATATTATATTTCACCAAGTTTGTTCATGCACACCCCTTGATGTCTTTCCCAACTTGTTTCATGCAGCTCCAAAATACCAAGTTAATCAAGAGCTTTGAAAATTCACGAGACCCTCCAATAACAGTTGTGTTTCCTGTACAATTTTTGCAAGCAAGATTGCTAGTAGTCAACATAGCCAATTAATTCACTGCAGTTTCATTTAAAACATCTAAACAGAAGTGTTTTTTAAATAATATTTTTATAAAATGCATATTGTTATTTTGTTATGATTCAAATAATGGATTATGTTATTTTATATTGTTCAAGTTGCGAATCATTTAAAACATGGAGCTATTTACACTTGTACAGCTTAATAATGTTAGTAAGTCATTAATAAATGGTTGACAGATGTTCACTCTACATTAGGGTACACTTTTACAGCTTATTAATGTTAGTAAGTCATTAATAAATGGTTGACAGGTGTTCACTCTACATTAGGGTACACTTTCATAGCTTATTAATGTTACTAAGTCATTAATAAATGGTCGACAGATGTTCACTCTACATTAGGGTACACTTTTACAACTTAATAATGTTAGTAAGTCATTAATAAATGGTCGACAGATGTTCACTCTACATTAGGGTACACTTTTACAGCTTAATAATGTTAGTAAGTCATTAATAAATGGTCGACAGATGTTCACTCTACATTAGGGTACACTTTTACAGCTTAATAATGTTAGTAAGTCATTAATAAATGGTCGACAGATGTTCACTCTACATTAGGGTACACTTTTACAGCTTAATAATGTTAGTAAGTCATTAATAAAGGGTTGACAGATGTTCACTCTACATTAGGGTACACTTTTACAGCTTAATAATGTTAGTAAGTCATTAATAAATGGTTGACAGATGTTCACTCTACATTAGGGTACACTTTTACAACTTAATAATGTTAGTAAGTCATTAATAAATGGTTGACAGATGTTCACTCTACATTAGGGTATACTTTTACAACTTAATAATGTTAGTAAGTCAGTAATAAATGGTTGACAGATGTTCACTCTACATTAGGGTATACTTTTAAAGCTTATTAATGTTACTAAGTCATTAATAAAGGGTTGACAGATGTTCACTCTACATTAGGGTACACTTTTACAACTTAATAATGTTAGTAAGTCATTAATAAATGGTTGACAGATGTTCACTCTACATTAGGGTACACTTTTACAACTTAATAATGTTAGTAAGTCATTAATAAATGGTTGACAGATGTTCACTCTACATTAGGGTACACTTTTACAGCTTATTAATGTTACTAAGTCATTAATAAATGGTTGACAGGTGTTCACTCTACATTAGGGTACACTTTTACAACTTAATAATGTTAGTAAGTCATTAATAAATGGTTGACAGATGTTCACTCTACATTAGGGTACACTTTTACAGCTTATTAATGTTACTAAGTCATTAATAAATGGTTGACAGGTGTTCACTCTACATTAGGGTACACTTTTACAGCTTATTAATGTTAGTAAGTCATTAATAAATGGTTGACAGATGTTCACTCTACATTAGGGTACACTTTTACAGCTTATTAATGTTACTAAGTCATTAATAAATGGTTGACAGATGTTCACTCTACATTAGGGTACACTTTTACAGCTTAATAATGTTACTAAGTCATTAATAAATGGTTGACAGATGTTCACTCTACATTAGGGTACACTTTTACAGCTTATTAATGTTAGTAAGTCATTAATAAATGGTTGACAGATGTTCACTCTACATTAGGGTACACTTTTACAGCTTATTAATGTTAGTAAGTCATTAATAAATGGTTGACAGATGTTCACTCTACATTAGGGTACACTTTTACAGCTTAATAATGTTAGTAAGTCATTAATAAATGGTTGACAGATGTTCACTCTACATTAGGGTACACTTTTACAGCTTATTAATGTTAGTAAGTCATTAATAAATGGTTGACAGATGTTCACTCTACATTAGGGTACACTTTTACAGCTTATTAATGTTAGTAAGTCATTAATAAATGGTTGACAGGTGTTCACTCTACATTAGGGTACACTTTTACAGCTTATTAATGTTAGTAAGTCATTAATAAATGGTCGACAGATGTTCACTCTACATTAGGGTACACTTTTACAGCTTAATAATGTTACTAAGTCATTAATAAATGGTCAACAGAGGTTCACTCTACATTAGGGTACACTTTTACAGCTTATTAATGTTAGTAAGTCATTAATAAATGGTTGACAGATGTTCACTCTACATTAGGGTACACTTTTACAGCTTAATAATGTTAGTAAGTCATTAATAAATGGTCGACAGATGTTCACTCTACATTAGGGTACACTTTTACAGCTTATTAATGTTAGTAAGTCATTAATAAATGGTTGACAGATGTTCACTCTACATTAGGGTACACTTTTACAGCTTATTAATGTTAGTAAGTCATTAATAAATGGTTGACAGATGTTCACTCTACATTAGGGTACACTTTTACAGCTTAATAATGTTAGTAAGTCATTAATAAATGGTTGACAGATGTTCACTCTACATTAGGGTACACTTTTACAGCTTATTAATGTTAGTAAGTCATTAATAAATGGTTGACAGATGTTCACTCTACATTAGGGTACACTTTTACAGCTTAATAATGTTACTAAGTCATTAATAAATGGTCGACAGATGTTCACTCTACATTAGGGTACACTTTTACAGCTTAATAATGTTAGTAAGTCATTAATAAATGGTTGACAGATGTTCACTCTACATTAGGGTACACTTTTACAGCTTATTAATGTTAGTAAGTCATTAATAAATGGTTGACAGATGTTCACTCTACATTAGGGTACACTTTTACAGCTTATTAATGTTAGTAAGTCATTAATAAATGGTTGACAGATGTTCACTCTACATTAGGGTACACTTTTACAGCTTATTAATGTTAGTAAGTCATTAATAAATGGTCGACAGATGTTCACTCTACATTAGGGTACACTTTTACAGCTTAATAATGTTACTAAGTCATTAATAAATGGTCGACAGATGTTCACTCTACATTAGGGTACACTTTTACAGCTTATTAATGTTAGTAAGTCATTAATAAATGGTTGACAGGTGTTCACTCTACATTAGGGTACACTTTTACAGCTTATTAATGTTAGTAAGTCATTAATAAATGGTTGACAGATGTTCACTCTACATTAGGGTACACTTTTACAGCTTATTAATGTTAGTAAGTCATTAATAAATGGTCGACAGATGTTCACTCTACATTAGGGTACACTTTTACAGCTTATTAATGTTAGTAAGTCATTAATAAATGGTTGACAGATGTTCACTCTACATTAGGGTACACTTTTACAGCTTATTAATGTTAGTAAGTCATTAATAAATGGTCGACAGATGTTCACTCTACATTAGGGTACACTTTTACAGCTTAATAATGTTAGTAAGTCATTAATAAATGGTTGACAGATGTTCACTCTACATTAGGGTACACTTTTACAGCTTATTAATGTTAGTAAGTCATTAATAAATGGTTGACAGATGTTCACTCTACATTAGGGTACACTTTTACAACTTAATAATGTTAGTAAGTCATTAATAAATGGTTGACAGATGTTCACTCTACATTAGGGTACACTTTTACAACTTAATAATGTTAGTAAGTCATTAATAAATGGTTGACAGATGTTCACTCTACATTAGGGTACACTTTTACAACTTAATAATGTTAGTAAGTCATTAATAAAGGGTTGACAGATGTTCACTCTACATTAGGGTACACTTTTACAACTTAATAATGTTAGTAAGTCAGTAATAAATGGTCGACAGATGTTCACTCTACATTAGGGTACACTTTTACAACTTAATAATGTTACTAAGTCATTAATAAATGGTTGACAGATGTTCACTCTACATTAGGGTACACTTTTACAACTTAATAATGTTACTAAGTCATTAATAAATGGTTGACAGGTGTTCACTCTACATTAGGGTACACTTTTACAGCTTATTAATGTTACTAAGTCATTAATAAATGGTTGACAGGTGTTCACTCTACATTAGGGTACACTTTTACAGCTTATTAATGTTACTAAGTCATTAATAAAGGGTTGACAGATGTTCACTCTACATTAGGGTACACTTTTACAGCTTATTAATGTTAGTAAGTCATTAATAAATGGTTGACAGATGTTCACTCTACATTAGGGTACACTTTTACAGCTTAATAATGTTAGTAAGTCATTAATAAATGGTTGACAGATGTTCACTCTACATTAGGGTACACTTTTACAGCTTATTAATGTTACTAAGTCATTAATAAAGGGTTGACAGATGTTCACTCTACATTAGGGTACACTTTTACAACTTAATAATGTTAGTAAGTCATTAATAAAGGGTTGACAGATGTTCACTCTACATTAGGGTACACTTTTACAACTTAATAATGTTAGTAAGTCAGTAATAAATGGTTGACAGATGTTCACTCTACATTAGGGTATACTTTTACAACTTAATAATGTTAGTAAGTCAGTAATAAATGGTCGACAGATGTTCACTCTACATTAGGGTACAATTTTACAACTTATTAATGTTAGTAAGTCATTAATAAATGGTTGACAGATGTTCACTCTACATTAGGGTACACTTTTACAGCTTAATAATGTTAGTAAGTCATTAATAAATGGTCAACAGATGTTCACTCTACATTAGGGTACACTTTTACAGCTTATTAATGTTACTAAGTCATTAATAAATGGTTGACAGGTGTTCACTCTACATTAGGGTACACTTTTACAGCTTATTAATGTTACTAAGTCATTAATAAATGGTCAACAGATGTTCACTCTACATTAGGGTACACTTTTACAGCTTATTAATGTTAGTAAGTCATTAATAAATGGTTGACAGATGTTCACTCTACATTAGGGTACACTTTTACAGCTTATTAATGTTAGTAAGTCATTAATAAATGGTTGACAGATGTTCACTCTACATTAGGGTACACTTTTACAGCTTAATAATGTTAGTAAGTCATTAATAAATGGTTGACAGATGTTCACTCTACATTAGGGTACACTTTTACAACTTAATAATGTTAGTAAGTCATTAATAAATGGTCGACAGATGTTCACTCTACATTAGGGTACACTTTTACAACTTAATAATGTTAGTAAGTCATTAATAAATGGTCGACAGATGTTCACTCTACATTAGGGTACACTTTTACAACTTAATAATGTTAGTAAGTCATTAATAAATGGTCGACAGATGTTCACTCTACATTAGGGTACACTTTTACAGCTTATTAATGTTACTAAGTCATTAATAAATGGTTGACAGGTGTTCACTCTACATTAGGGTACACTTTTACAACTTAATAATGTTAGTAAGTCATTAATAAATGGTTGACAGATGTTCACTCTACATTAGGGTACACTTTTACAACTTAATAATGTTAGTAAGTCATTAATAAATGGTCGACAGATGTTCACTCTACATTAGGGTACACTTTTACAACTTAATAATGTTACTAAGTCATTAATAAATGGTTGACAGATGTTCACTCTACATTAGGGTACACTTTTACAGCTTATTAATGTTACTAAGTCATTAATAAATGGTTGACAGGTGTTCACTCTACATTAGGGTACACTTTTACAGCTTATTAATGTTACTAAGTCATTAATAAATGGTCGACAGATGTTCACTCTACATTAGGGTACACTTTTACAGCTTATTAATGTTACTAAGTCATTAATAAATGGTTGACAGATGTTCACTCTACATTAGGGTACACTTTTACAGCTTATTAATGTTAGTAAGTCATTAATAAATGGTTGACAGGTGTTCACTCTACATTAGGGTACACTTTTACAGCTTATTAATGTAAGTCATTAATAAAGGGTTGACAGATGTTCACTCTACATTAGGGTACACTTTTACAACTTAATAATGTTAGTAAGTCAGTAATAAATGGTCGACAGATGTTCACTCTACATTAGGGTACACTTTTACAACTTAATAATGTTAGTAAGTCATTAATAAATGGTCGACAGATGTTCACTCTACATTAGGGTACACTTTTACAACTTAATAATGTTAGTAAGTCATTAATAAATGGTCGACAGATGTTCACTCTACATTAGGGTACACTTTTACAACTTAATAATGTTAGTAAGTCATTAATAAATGGTTGACAGATGTTCACTCTACATTAGGGTACACTTTTACAACTTAATAATGTTAGTAAGTCATTAATAAATGGTCGACAGATGTTCACTCTACATTAGGGTACACTTTTACAACTTAATAATGTTAGTAAGTCATTAATAAAGGGTTGACAGATGTTCACTCTACATTAGGGTACACTTTTACAGCTTATTAATGTTACTAAGTCATTAATAAAGGGTTGACAGATGTTCACTCTACATTAGGGTACACTTTTACAACTTAATAATGTTAGTAAGTCATTAATAAATGGTTGACAGATGTTCACTCTACATTAGGGTACACTTTTACAACTTAATAATGTTACTAAGTCATTAATAAATGGTTGACAGATGTTCACTCTACATTAGGGTACACTTTTACAACTTAATAATGTTACTAAGTCATTAATAAATGGTTGACAGATGTTCACTCTACATTAGGGTACACTTTTACAACTTAATAATGTTAGTAAGTCATTAATAAATGGTCGACAGATGTTCACTCTACATTAGGGTACACTTTTACAACTTAATAATGTTACTAAGTCATTAATAAATGGTTGACAGGTGTTCACTCTACATTAGGGTACACTTTTACAGCTTATTAATGTTACTAAGTCATTAATAAATGGTTGACAGGTGTTCACTCTACATTAGGGTACACTTTTACAGCTTATTAATGTTACTAAGTCATTAATAAAGGGTTGACAGATGTTCACTCTACATTAGGGTACACTTTTACAGCTTATTAATGTTAGTAAGTCATTAATAAATGGTTGACAGATGTTCACTCTACATTAGGGTACACTTTTACAGCTTATTAATGTTAGTAAGTCATTAATAAAGGGTTGACAGATGTTCACTCTACATTAGGGTACACTTTTACAGCTTAATAATGTTAGTAAGTCATTAATAAATGGTCGACAGATGTTCACTTTACATTAGGGTACACTTTTACAGCTTAATAATGTTAGTAAGTCATTAATAAATGGTCAACAGATGTTCACTCTACATTAGGGTACACTTTTACAGCTTATTAATGTTAGTAAGTCATTAATAAATGGTTGACAGATGTTCACTCTACATTAGGGTACACTTTTACAGCTTAATAATGTTAGTAAGTCATTAATAAATGGTCGACAGATGTTCACTCTACATTAGGGTACACTTTTACAGCTTATTAATGTTAGTAAGTCATTAATAAATGGTCGACAGATGTTCACTCTACATTAGGGTACACTTTTACAGCTTATTAATGTTAGTAAGTCATTAATAAATGGTTGACAGATGTTCACTCTACATTAGGGTACACTTTTACAACTTAATAATGTTAGTAAGTCATTAATAAATGGTCGACAGATGTTCACTCTACATTAGGGTACACTTTTACAACTTAATAATGTTAGTAAGTCATTAATAAAGGGTTGACAGATGTTCACTCTACATTAGGGTACACTTTTACAGCTTATTAATGTTACTAAGTCATTAATAAAGGGTTGACAGATGTTCACTCTACATTAGGGTACACTTTTACAGCTTATTAATGTTACTAAGTCATTAATAAATGGTCAATAGATGTTCACTCTACATTAGGGTACACTTTTACAGCTTAATAATGTTAGTAAGTCATTAATAAATGGTCGACAGATGTTCACTCTACATTAGGGTACACTTTTACAGCTTATTAATGTTAGTAAGTCATTAATAAATGGTCGACAGATGTTCACTCTACATTAGGGTACACTTTTACAGCTTAATAATGTTAGTAAGTCATTAATAAATGGTCAACAGATGTTCACTCTACATTAGGGTACACTTTTACAGCTTATTAATGTTAGTAAGTCATTAATAAATGGTCAACAGATGTTCACTCTACATTAGGGTACACTTTTACAGCTTATTAATGTTAGTAAGTCATTAATAAATGGTCAACAGATGTTCACTCTACATTAGGGTACACTTTTACAGCTTATTAATGTTAGTAAGTCATTAATAAATGGTCAACAGATGTTCACTCTACATTAGGGTACACTTTTACAGCTTATTAATGTTAGTAAGTCATTAATAAATGGTCAACAGATGTTCACTCTACATTAGGGTACACTTTTACAGCTTATTAATGTTAGTAAGTCATTAATAAATGGTTGACAGGTGTTCACTCTACATTAGGGTACACTTTTACAGCTTATTAATGTTAGTAAGTCATTAATAAATGGTCGACAGATGTTCACTCTACATTAGGGTACACTTTCATAGCTTATTAATGTTAGTAAGTCATTAATAAATGGTCAACAGATGTTCACTCTACATTAGGGTACACTTTCATAGCTTATTAATGTTAGTAAGTCATTAATAAATGGTCGACAGATGTTCACTCTACATTAGGGTACACTTTTACAGCTTATTAATGTTAGTAAGTCATTAATAAATGGTTGACAGGTGTTCACTCTACATTAGGGTACACTTTCATAGCTTATTAATGTTGAAAAGTAATTAATAAATGGTTCACGTGTGTCCATTTTCAATTAAGGTACACTTTCCTAGCTTACAATTGTTGGTCATTAATACAGTGAATGGTTCATGGATAACTCAATAAATGAGCCATGGTCATTCAGCTTGCAAACCTTTTTTTAGGTTGTTAAATAAGTTTGTAATAACTTGTAAAAGAAGGTGCAGATATTGATACTTAATTCATAAACATTCTAGATTTTTTGGATAAATGAGAGAAATCCAAGTTACATGTATAGCAGTGGATGAGTATGAAGATCTGAAACTTTGATATGTAGGTTTCCACTCTGAGTAGCGGCATTCTTTTGTCACCAACTTGACAAGCAAAGTGACAATCGTCAAGAGTCACAAGACATTAGAGTAATTCATATATTAACAACACCTTTTATTCTACTTATAATAGTCTTTTTTTGCTGTATCATGACATAAATAATGAATTAATACATTTCATGATTTTTATAAAAATAAGTATGTATAGGTACATTTATAAAGCATTTATAACATGCGAGTAAAAATGGGCTCACAATTTGGCAGGTATTGCATGAAATAAATTTTTTTTTATTCATGTTGTTATAACTGCTTAAAAATGATTAATAATGCATTCGTAGATGAGTTATTAGTCCTTAATAACCCCTTTATAAACCCTTAACAAAGCGAACCTTGATGTAATGTGTTACAGCAGTTTCTATAACGAATGACTCTAGCGCACCGGCTACTGCAAAATAGGGAGGAACACCCCCACTTGGACGGCAATTTTTTCCACAAAAATGACATTATCTTCAGAAAACCGACTAACACACTACAGCATCTCTGCTTGGGAGTGGCAGCAGATGCAGGTGATTGCACACTTTCCATATCTCACTCTCTCACATACACACACACACACATACATTCATACTTGCTTCTCCGATAACTTGTTAGAAACAGCTGTGATACTAGCTCTAAAGCGAAATTTTTAAGAGGCTTGGACGCATCATTTGGTTTGAACCTGCAACGGCAGATTCGGATCCGTCACGTAAGAAAGTAGTTTCATGCAAGGATGCATTTTTTGTGACTGTACTCAGTTTTACTGATTTCTTTAATGTATTTACTTGTTCATTGAACTGTTGTATATAAGCAATACCGCACTCTTGCTCATGTGCTATTGCTTAAAAATACTACTGTAAATGGATATGCATGATTTGTGGGTATTTAAATATATATATATATATATATATATTGTACCACTCCAAATAGGCTAACCATGCTTTTCTAAAACTTTTCTAAAACTCTAAAAGTTGGTGATTATGAAAACCAGGACATGGTCTTGAATCCTAGGTCAACCAGTTGGATTTTAGGGTTAAGTTTAGTGATTGGTGTAGGGTTAGGATGTTGGTTAAAATTATGTTCCAGGATCAACAAAACCACAGTTTTGTTGCGCTAGTGGTGCAGAAAATACACACTTCAGCTTTAAGATATTAAAGGGATAGTTCACCCAAAAAGTAAACCTTTTGTCATCATTTACTCATGCTTGTGTTGTTCCAACCGAACATCTCCTTTTGTTTTCCACAGGAGGAGGAAAGGCAGATGTGGTTAGAACAACATGAGTGTGAGTAAACAATGACAGATCTTTCATTTCTAGGTGAACTATCCCTTTATACAGTTTACAGGAGCTTTATTTAAACCAGCTGCTGATACTGACACCTTCCTAAAGCTGTAAGGAGAGGACACATTTGTTCTGATATGGTACATCCTTTATCCCTCAATCTCTACACTTTAATGCCCTTTTCTCTCTCTCTCTCTCTCTCTCTCTCTCTCTCTCACTCTCACACACACACACACACACACACACACACACATACACACTGCCCTTGGAAACGCTATAAGCTATGACTCACCTCACAGAGCTGAGCAGATATTGGCTTTTAATTGCCTGACAGTCAGTGTGGAAAGACGTTGAAACAAAACACATCCACATCACCAGGGGAAAACAAAAGGGGTGGAAAACAGAGGTAATAAATCATCCGATGGATTGCGGGACACTCTGATGGGATCTGGGCAGTAGTCTGAGAATTAAACAGTTGTACCACTTATGTGTGCAGTATTTCAGTGCAAAAAACACATTCTTATTCACTATGGTCTCTGGGTCACTGAATCTAACCCTCAGCCTTCTGACAAAATTTAAAACCATGTGTTTCTCCTGCCAGCCCACCCACTGTGCAAACATATCAAAGGGTTACGCCACATGCAGCCTGGCCTTGTTATCTAGGAAAACCAAAACAGTGTTTTTATGTCCTTATTTTATTAATGGCTAGTGAAATTAATTAACCACTGACTGTTAATGCCATTGCACACACTGTAGAGGAAGAAACTATTCCAGTCAGACTTAAAGATATTGTTGTGGTCCAATGACTTCTGTCAGCTTTGCACACCTAGATTTGGGTGGTTTTTCACACTCTTTCTTGTAGATCCTGTCAGGATCTGTCAGGTATAATGAGAAGTGTCTGTGAACTGTGATCTTCAGGCGTCTCCGCAGATTTTTAGATTTTTAAATTCAGGCTTCGACTCAAATGCTTTGGAGCCACTTAAACATACACTGTGTGTTTCCTGTCCAATCAAATCTCACATTGTATTCCATAATTTGTATTCCTACGCCTAGAACAGAATATTATGAATATATCAGATATATCACATGTTACAATTAAACCACAGAGAAATTACAGGGGACATTCTTTTTCCAAAATGACCACACGGGAAGTTGGCAGAAGTCTGAGAGTCACGGTACCCTAGGATTGGACACGTTATAGCCGACTCACTGACAAGCGGAATCTCCTATCAGACATGTCTGCCTCGATTTCGGCATGTGTACCTTCCACTGTGGTGTGACCAGAAGTGTTTTCAGCAGCATGGGAGACCAGGTTTCAGATCCTTTGTCGAAACTAGGAAGTAACTACTTTTGTATAATCAGTGACGACTCCGATTTGGAGCTTGCATATCTCCTAGAATTACCTTTTTATTCCACTGATGGTTAGGTTTAGGTTTGGGGGGTACAGTTTATAAAATATGCATTCCTCTTCACCATATTACAGCCTGTACAGCTGTAAACGACTCACTTTTGGCACCTCTCCGTGGGCATTTCACCCTGAAAAATTCGCTCACACCTGCTTATCCACCCAACAAAACTCACCACTTTGGCCACTGGGGACAATGTTTCGCATTTTGGTAAACTCAATTTAATCTATAGAAAAGTCAACCTGCTATTTCTGACTTCACAGTGAGATCAGTGTTGTTTTTCCCAAAACCCTCATTAATTTCTGACACTGGTAAAAACTGAAATCAGGGTCTGTTAGCTGCTCTTTGTCTTTAGTAGCTCAATTTCATCTGTGCTTTATTTTTAGAGATTTGTAAAGCAGCTGAGAACAACTGAAGCCGTGTACAACTGAAGCTAAAAGTATGCATTACAGCAGGTAGTTGAGACTCCTGTAAGCGCAGATTAAAACGAAAGCCTTTAATAGACTCATACATCTGTAATGAACCTGTCTGAGCTCCTCTGACTTCTCTTATTCAATTTACTGGCATGCTCCGTTATGTCATGCAGAAGAGCGGAATCACAAAGACAGTTTTCAATTTGCTCTCTTACTCTGCATGAAACAAGCTCATGAAATCTCTTGAGCGCTGCACTCTGATGTAACCATTCACACTAGAGTTTGCTGCTGCCTATTATCAAGTGCAGAACTAAATTATTTCAGTTAATTAAGCTGAATGTTTTTGGGACAGTTTTAATCTTATGGTCCAAATTCAACACCTTGCCATATTGCGTCACTTCTTTATTATTATTAGTATTATTGTCTCCCCGTTTCACCCCAATTTGGAATGTCTAATTCCCAATGCGCTCTAAGTCCTCATACTGGCGTAGTGACTCGCCTCAATCCATGTGGTGGAGGATGAATCTCAGTTGCCTCCGCGTCTGAGATCGTCAATCCGCGCATCTTATCACGTGGCTTGTTGAGCGCGTAACCACAAAGACATAGCGCATGGGAGGCCCAAGCTATTCTCTGCAGCATCCATGCACAACCCACCACGTGCCCCACCGAGAGCGAGAACCACATTATAGAGACCACGGGGAGGTTACCCCATGTGACACTACCCTCCCTAGAAACCAGAGTCACTCAGCATGCCCTGGATTCGAACTTGCGACTCAAGTGGTGGTAGTCAGTGTCAATACTCGCTGAGCTACCCAGGCCTCCTATATTACGTCTCTTGATGAAAAACTATAATGACAGGATATTAGCGGTGCAAAACAAAACAAAGTTACTGTTGTTGGCATTGCGACACTTCGGTATAGCCTTCTATATTGTAGGCTATCTGTTAAAAAGTTAATCAAACGGTCAATCGGGGGCGGCTGTGGCTCAGGTGGTAGAGCGGGTCGGCCACTAATCGCAGGGTTGGTGGTTCGATTCCTGGCCCACATGACTCCACATGCCGAAGTGTCCTTGGGCAAGACACTTTAATTTAACCTTAAATACTTCAAGTAGATGGAACCTAAATGAACTGGGTAAACCTAATAAAACTAAACATGCATAATGAACTCAAATTAATCTCTTTTTGATGCACGCTAATGGAAAATGCTATGCAGTGATTAGCATAGCAATTGCTCAGAGTAATACAATATATAACATTCTCAATAAGTACCTGTCCTCAACCTAATCTCAAGCTCCTCTCTTCACCACGATAGTGACCCCCGAAACTTCAACATAACAGAAACTCATTTAATTCTCAAGAAAACAT
Source organism: Xyrauchen texanus (assembly GCF_025860055.1). Lineage (NCBI taxonomy): Eukaryota > Metazoa > Chordata > Actinopteri > Cypriniformes > Catostomidae > Xyrauchen > Xyrauchen texanus. The sequence continues at coordinate 38,402,797 of NC_068283.1, read as the reverse complement.
TAAAGACTGACTAAGTATCCCCCTTTACATTTATCTTGCACAAAGACACATTGTATACACTTTAAATGAATATTTTACCCAAAAATGACATATCTGTCATCATTTACTCACCTCTATGTTGTTCTTAACGTCTTGTTTTATTTTTCGTTTTTTTTTCTCTCTTTTTGGGTGAACTATCCCTTTAAACTCTTTGTTGTGCCAATGCCCTTCTTGAATTCTTCATCTTTTTGTTATTGCCTCATTTTTGTTTTTATCTCATGTTGACAGCATATATTATTGCAGCATATGGCGTTTCTCTGGAAGCGAGATGGAAATGAGACTTTCAAAATTCCTATGACTTTGACAGCTTTACCTTTTCTTCAGCATTTGTTAGGCTGAACCTGGGTTCGCACACTCAAAATGCAAATGAGACAAGTTACAAAAGGTGTCAATTTATGGCAGAATTTGTGACGCTAGTTGGAAGCTTCATCTACGAATCCTAGTTAAGACAATAATAGTTACCTGGAGAAATGTATGAACTCCAGGTCTATGTCTGTTCTGATTATTCTTGCACATGATAGATTATCATTATACATTAGCATTATAAACCACAATGAACAGCAAGTCTATTGATTCTGGGTCGGGCAACACCTCCGACTGTGATGGTTCACTGTTAATCTTCCACCACTGATAATCACACTTAATCTCACTGAGTTTGGTTAAATAAACTAAACACCCCCTGTGCAAATGTCTCATCTTTACTTGTAAAACAATTCTGCTTTACTAACCAATCTGTCACTCTATAAAGTACTACTTGATTCTGTTGTGTCCTCTAAAGAGATAGTTCACCAAAAAATACAATTCTATAATCATTTACTCACCCGCATGTTGTTCCAAACCCATAGACTTGATATGATATGTTAGCTTCAGTCAACATTTACTTTCATTGTATGGAAAAGAGATGCAGTGGAAGTGAATGGTGACTGAGACTAACATTCTGCCTAACATCTCCTTTTGCCCACGGAAGACAAAAACATTCATACAGGTTTGTAAATATATGAGACTGTGTAAATAATGACAGTATTTTTATTTTTGGGTGATTTACTGCTTTAAATCTGCAGTGTGTTAAAACGTTTTAGGGAATAGTGACAGTTTATGGCTGTATCACCATAACAAAGACATATTTATTGATAAATCTGATCCAGTGGGAAACATGCAGGGTCCATCCAGGGCTGTTGGAAAGTATTTTTGTCAGGATCAGTCACGGCAACTCAAAGAAAACAATCTGATCGCTCTCATTTTACCGTATACTGAAGCTGGCTGTATAAAGATGAAAACAGGATTATATTTATTTTGTAAGACCATTAAAAGAAATCGGCAAGGTCCCACGCCAGCTTTTGAAAGCAACACAGGGACCTCACTGTGAAAAAGCTTCGTATTTTGCTTAATTTCCATAAATGTTGCACAAATCTTGCTCATTGCTTGCCTTATCAAATGTGAAGCTGTATATATAATGTAAACACCACTAATGATCACACGGGAAGTTTAAATTTCTGGTACCTTAGGATCGGTCACATTATGCCAACTCACCGAAAGGCATCATCACCTATCAGGCATGGCTGGGAACATGTCACGTTAGCTGCGGGATCGGATCCTACATTGAAACCAGGAAGTAATCGCATTTGCATAATCAGTGATGAGCGTGATTCGGAGGTTGCATTTTCCTCTCTAAGAGTAATTAATTTTTTTTGGTTAGGTTTAGGTTTGGAGTTTGGGGGTTCAGTTTATAAAATATACATTCGTCTCCACTGTATTACAGCCTGTAAACTACTTGCTTCGCAATTCGCTTTTGGCCCTCTGTGGATATTACACACTAAAAATGGAGCTCACACATGCCAATATGCCCAACAACACTTAACACTTTGGCCGCTGGGGGCAGTGTTTCACATTTCGGTAAGCACAGACCGATTTTAGCTAAAGAAATGTCAACCTACAGTTTCTGATTTCACTGTGAGATCAGTCTGCCCTCATAACATGACATGCCACAGAGCTGTAGTTTTTAAATGAACACACTAATAAGGGTGCATATTTATGCATAGTAAATACTGTGAAAGTAGCTAAAAGTATCTTTCATGTTTATTAAAATTGTTTAAAAATATTGTGTTTAGGGAGGCAACTGCCTATTTACATTTCTTGAAATGCGCATCATTGCACCCAAAGAATAGAACCGCTTTCTTGGGTTTAGGTTAACACGTACTCATCTAATGTGTTAATAACGTCCATATTAATACAAATGGTCATCATTTTTGGGTGCACTGCCCCGTTAAATCTGTAGTGAGTTAGAACACTCAATAGTATCATTTCAGAAATTCCATCAAATTGAATGGATCATCAATAAAATAAAAAAACATAAAAATTAAGCTTATTTAATTTTGTTAAACTTTACACAATCCAATTTGATAGGATTGTGTAAGGTTTAGGGAAATTTAAATGCGTAGATCTTAAAAACAAGCAAAATAGTTTCTTGAGTGAACATATTTTTAGGGGATAGTGATAAGTTACTGCTAAACGTGCATCATAAACAAGTATTTATTGATAAATAAGGGCCAGTGGGATTTTATTAACAGTACCCTGCCTTCTTTCTTTTTAAGTGACAATGTTAAAAGAGAATTTCACCCATGCAAAAACTTATTTCATGTATTATTAAAATTTGTAAACACTAATTTCTATATATACGCAGAAGTAGAGAGTGTACATTTCCTCTCCATTCACTATTAACTAGTAGCCTATGTTTACTAGTACAAGTATTACAATATTCTCACCTTGTTTGGACGCGTCGCCGCAGGGTTCAGTTTGCTGCAGAGATCCGTACTGTTTCGGAGTGCTTCGCCCTTTCTCCATCCTTCTGAGCTCCACAACACACAAGAAGTTTAAACTGGACCAAAACGTTGCTGATTTGCTCTTCTTACGTTGAATGAAAGCGTAGTTTGACTGATGCAATCATTTCTGCAGGCGACGATGCACAGCTGTGATGCGCGTGAAAGCACCTGCTGCTGCAGCTGATGTGCGCGCGCGAATGAGTGTATGAATGATTCTAGTGACGCTGAACACACATACATAACTTACCTGAGAGAAAGCGCGCCCCCCTGTGAGTGACGAAAATACTGACAGTAAACTTAAAATTTACATGCATTTCATATTGACTTGCATTTGTTTGTGTTGTTACTTTGCCCTTATAAGATTTTGAATTATGCAAATTAGATAATTTTAATAAATGTGGGTTGAAATGGTGGTTGGTGAATGTCTTAACCCTTGTCAAAATGGTTCTTTCGTGCCCGAATTTGTGATCCTAGTTGGGAGCTACAACTGGGAATTCTAATAAGCCAGTAATTGCATGCACAATTTTATGAACTCTGTATTACTGCATGCAGGCTACAGAATATCTGTGCTGTTTATTTGCAAATAAGCAGATTAGGCTTTGTGTGATAATATGTGCATTTACCTTAATTGTCTCGAACTTTTTTGTCAAAGGTTTATTAAAAATATACGATTTACCAGTTCTAAAATGTCCCATTTAATAGCAATTAAAAAAACATTTCAACAAAACCCTCTGACGATTACCAGGAATATTAATTAACTTATGCACATTAAATATTATTATTTAATGTAAAATTAAAATGAGCATTATGTTGCAGTTGCAGTTACAGTTAGCATTATTTAATGAGCAAAATGTCACTTTAAGCAAATGGTTATTTAAATAAATTCTAATTTAATTCAAATGAAACGTTTCGAAGATTTTGTTGGCTGTTCTGACACAACTGCTGAAGGTCAAACTTGAAAAAAAAATTCACGTTTACTACGTTCATGTTTCAGGTTTATAATTATGACAATCATAAAATAAAATATGATTGTAGCCTCAGCCACAAATTCTTAGAAATTAAGAGTCGCAAACTTCAAAAACACCTCTGTGGTCACATTGGCATTTGCTAAAATTAATTTGAATTGTAAAACACATGGATTAGTCCAGTGAATGGACAGGATATACAATTTAATAGTGCAATCACTTCAATGTGAATGAGGTCTGCAGAAAATGCTTGCATATGTGTGGGTCGAGTTACTGTCGGAGCATGAGAGAGTAACATGCTTTAAAAACATTTATCATTGAGCCTTAAACAGCCTGGTTGCAATTATAAATCAAGCTTTAAAAGCATCCTCATAGTGTGTACTGGATACTTCATAAATACTACTTATTTATAAACAAACTTTGCGTTACTGATTTTATTTGAATCCAGAGGAACTTACGTCAGCACTAACAAGTTACTGCACATTGCTATATTATGTAATAATGTCAATTCAACCATTTAGTTTTATTGCTTTAATTACATAGTATGAAGACATTACAGTGTATATAAATGATTGTCATAAATGACTTTTGAAGGTCATACAATAATTTCAGCTGTAATAATAATAATTTCAGGAGTAATGAAGCATTATGCCATTACAAAACTTCAGGGAAATATAACAAGCCTCAAGACTTCACATGTACAGTTGAAGTCAGAAGTTTACATACACTTAGGTTGAAGTCATTAAAATACATTTTTTAACCACACCACAGATGTAATATTAGCAAACTATAGATTTGGCAAGTCGTTTAGGACATCTACTTTGTGCATGCCACGAGTAATTTTTCCAATAATTGTTTACAGACAGATTGTTTCAATTTAAATTGACTATATCACAATTCCAGTGGGTCAGAAATTTACATACACTAAGTTAACTGTGCCAATAAGCAGCTTAGAAAATTCCAGAAAATGATTTCAAGCCTTTAGGCAATTAGCTTCTGATAGGAGGTGTACTGAATTGAAGGTGTGTCTGTGGATGTATTTTAAGCCTACCTTCAAACTACCTGTCAATTTGCTTGACATCATGGGAAAATCAAAAGAAACCAGCCAAGACCTCAGAAAAGAAATTGTGGACCTCCACAAATCTAGTTTATCCTTGGGAGCAATTTCCAAACACCTGAAGGTACCACGTTCATCTGTACAATCAATAGTACGCAAGTATAAACACCATTGGACCACACAGCCATCATACCGCTCAGGAAGGATACACAATCCGTCTCCTAGAGATTAACATAGTTTGGTGTGAAATGTGCAAATCAATCCCAGAACAACAGCAAAGGACCTTGTGAAGATGCTGGAGGAAACAGGTGGACAAGGATCTATATCCACAGTAAAATGAGTCTTATATCAACATAACCTGAAAGGCTGCTCAGCAAGGAAGAAGCCGCTGCTCCAAAACCGCCATAAAAAAGCCAGAATACAGTTTGGGGACAAAGATCTTACTTTTTGGGGAAATGTCCTCTGGTCTAATGAAACAAAAATGCTACTGTTTGGCCATAATAGTCATCATTATTTTTGGAGGAGAAAGGGTGAGGCTTGCCAGCTGAAGAACACAATCCCAACTGTGAAGTATGGGGGTGGCAGCATCATGTTGTGGGGGTGCTTTGCTGCAGGAGGGACTGGTGCACTTCACAAAATAGATGGCATCATGAGGAAGGAAAATTATTTGGGTATATTGAAGCAACATCTCAAGACATCAGCCAGGAAGTTAAAGCTTGGTCGCAAATGGGTCTTCCAAATGGACAATGACCTCAAGCATACCTCCAAAGTTGTGGCAAAATGGCTTAAGGACAACAAAGTCAAGGTATTGGAGTGGCCATCACAAAGCCCTGACCTCATTCCGAGATAATTTGTGGGCAGAACTGAAAAAGCGTGTGCAATCAAGGAGGCCTACAAACCTGACTCAGTTACATCAGTTCTGTCTCGAGGAATGGGACAAAATTCCAGCAACTAATAATAGTTAGGATCCCCAAAGGATCCCCAAAATGTTTGTGAAAAGTTAAACAATTTAAAGGCAAAGCTATCAAATACTAACAAAGTTCATGTAAACTTCTGACCCACTGGGAATGTGATGAAAGAAATTAAAGCTGAAATAAATCATTCTCTCTATTATTATTCTGACATTTCACATTCTTAAAATAAAGTAATGATCCTAACTGACCTAACACAGGGAATTGTGAAATACGTGAGAATTGTGAGTTTAAATGTATTTGGCTAAGCTGTATGTAAACTTCTGACTTCAACTGTAAAAACGAGCATTTAATATACATCCTTGATTTTAACATATCAAACGTAAAAATATTTACTCATACAATGCCTTAGTGATCTAATGAAACATTCCTTTGGTCTGTTTTTGGTAGAAAAAAAATGTCAGTCACAAATTCACAGATTACAGTCTAAAATGTATGTCACTTAAGACTAGCCGTACAGTAAACTTTTCATTTTTTAAATACAGGTTTGCAATCTTCTTATACAAGGCAAGCATATTGTTTACATTCCCTTGAAATTGGGTTCAGTATATAAAGATCCTGGCAACAATGAAAGATGATTATCTGCTGCTTCAATAAAAGACCCCTTTTATATTGATATCTTAATAGTGCAAAAGAGTGCTTTCATGTTCAATAAAAAAAAGGTAACTGAAGCTTAGTTTCTTAACTTTTCAAAACATAAGAATGAGAAGAAAAGTCAAGGAGGTGTGGTTGAACACTCAAGAGTGTAGGAGTGAACACAAAGCACAATTTGCTCATGTGATCGCTGCCATTCTCCTTTGGCTATGAGGAAATGCTCACTGTAAGCAAACAAACCAGATGCACTTATCTCTACTCATAGTCTGAACGCTTACAAGAGAGCTGACCTGTAAAACAACACTACACAAAAGACGATGTACATTTTTTAAATTTTTTTAAGTATAATGCTTTAAGAAAAGGATTAACTCATCATCATTAACTCACCCTCATAAAGAACCCCTTGAAGACAGGGAAGGAATGTTATTTTATTTTGCAATAGAATTATCCATCACATAATATACCAAGTAATCATAGTTTAACCATGTTATTTCATGTAAGCCCATAGAAATAATACAGAAAAACAAAACTATGGTAATAAAAAAACAATTCTGCCAAAAAGACACAGTTACTAAAGTTTAACTATAGTAACACCATGGATAATTTGTGGTACCATGGTTTTTAAAACAACTGTTTTCACACAAAAAAACACTTTGCATGTACAAAAATAAAGCATGGTTGTGCTATAATTACTATGGTGACTTGTCCATGTTTTTTGTTTGTTTGTTTGTTTACCACAAATTAACCATGGTTAGTAAAATTAGGTTATGATCGCAATTTTAGTCTGTCCAATAAATAAATAATACATTATAAACAACAAAATAAACATGGTTATTGATGTTCAACTACAGTATAGCAACACCATGGTTAAAGCACTATGGTTTTTAAACCTGGTTTCCATCTGGTTACACTACAGCAACCACAAATGAACCATTGTGTTACTATAGTTAAACTAACCTTGTTTTATTTGGCAGAATGATCATAATTTTTATGATGATACTTTTTATTGTCCTTTAAAATTAATATGTTTTTTCCACAAATATCATGGTTTAAATCTGGTTGCTTAAGTAAAGCCATGGTAAATATTGTGGATACAATGGTTTTCCTACAAATACCATGGTTGAACTAAAGTTACTGTAGTAAAACCAAGTTTAATTCTCACAAGGAATGGATTAAGCTATTGCAAGGGAAGCAAAACTTCCTACGAGGGAAGCAAAACTTCCTACGAGGGAACGCAAAATAATTACGAGGGATGCAAAAGTTCCTACAAGGGAACGCAAAATAATTACGAGGGATGCAAAAGTTCCTACAAGGGAACGCAAAATAATTACGAGGGATGCAAAAGTTCCTACGAGGGAACACAAAACTTATTGAGAGGGAACGCAAAATAATTACGAGGGATGCAAAACTTCCTACGAGGGAAGCAAAACTTCCTACGAGGGATGCAAAAGTTCCTACAAATGAACGCAAAATAATTACGAGGGATGCAAAAGTTCCTACAAGGGAACACAAAATAATTACGAGGGATGCAAAAGTTCCTACGAGGGTAGAAAAACTTATTGAGAGGGAACACAAAATAATTACGAGGGATGCAAAAGTTCCTACAAGGGAACGCAAAACTTATTGCGAGAGAATGCAAAATAATTGTGGGGGAATGCAAAATAACTGCAAAAGATGCAACTCTTACTGCAAGTTAAGGCAAAACATATTGCAAGGGAGTGTAAAATAATCACAAGGGAATGGAAAACGAACGCAAACCTTATTGAGGGAATGCTAAATAATTGCAAATAAACAAAACTTCATGTGAGCTGGGAAGTCAAAATAATTATGGGGGACACACTATTGCGAGAGAATGCAATACAAAAATGCTAAATTTATTGCGAGGGAATAAAAATTAATTGCAAGGTAATGCAAAACCTACTGCGAGCCGAGGGAATGCCAAAGTTATTGCGAGGGAACACAAAATAATTGTGCTGGAACGCAAAACGTTTTGTGAGAGAACTCGGCACTATTATAAATTCCCTTCCTGTTTTCTAAGTGGCTCCGTATCCTCATGTTATTCCAAAACAATATCACATTCCTTCTTGCCAGTCCCCATTCCCTATCATTTTATGGAAAAGAGAGCAGTGGCAACATGCTTCAAAATGAAAGACATACAGATCTGCAACGACATGCGGATGAATAAATGATTCCAGGTTTTTGATTCTTCCATCTTGACAGATCCCAGGATTATGAAACTACCTCTTTGGTCTAGAGTAATTTATTAACAAAGTAATCAAAACAGTTCTGACTGTGATGCTATTGTGAGAAGTTGCATTCCCTCTATGATAGATAATATGATGAGTAAGACTAAGAACATGCCCTCTGATCCGGTCTCAAATCATAATGAACCGTTTGAAGAACTAAAACACTGTGGCGTCTTGATCTCCATTTTAATCTGCCCTCTGTATTCTTCAACAAATTCCTAAGGGAAGCAAGTCCATTGATTACTTTCCTTATGTTGATTAAAACTTGTCCATTTTCCACTTATTACCCTGTCTAGCATCTTCCATAGCCGTCTCCAGCCAGTCTTTCTCCTGATCTGATTCGGACTCACTTACTTCACTGGTGTCAGCGGCCAGCAGGCGAGAATAGTTTATCCTGCGCTGCCTTGGAATCTTCCACTTGAGTACAGCTAAAGCAATACTCCACAACGCAAGAATAACTGATATGCCTTGGAAAAGAATCTTTAGGCCAAACTTCTGCACCACAAATCCCACCATCAGACTGCCCAACCCAGCTCCCAGCTCCAGAGATAGGGCTTCAAACAGCCTTATCAGTGTCACTTCTGTCCCAGGAGTGGCAATATCCTCACATTGCGATGTTACGGACCACCAAAGGGCGCCAGTGCTGAAGCCAGCGAGCATTTGAGCGGGTACTACAGCCCATGGGCCCCATAGAAAAGAATAATAAAGGCATTGCAGTGATAAACTGATGACAGCTAACACCATTAACCACCCATGGTACTTCAGAAATCGAGCGAGACGTCCTGCGAGTGGGGCAAAGCCAGCTTGACTTAAGTACGCCAAGGCTAAGGAGATGCCCATGTGGATTTCCATGGCATTGTGGTCCTGCATTTGCCACAGCAGGAAGTCCGACACAGCTGAGGTCGCCATGCCAGTCAGGACGACAGTGATGGCACAAAGTAGTGCTTGCGAGTTACCATATACCAGTTGTAATGCTTTAAAGCCGCCACTAGTGGCGCGCTCACGCTTGCGGAGGTACAGTGGGAATAGGGCGGCTGTAGGTGCAGTTAGGATCATGAGGGCAGTGTATGAATAGAACTCAGTCACAGTGCCGGTACGACAATACAGTTTGGTTACAAGAATACCAACCATGCCAGTACCAACAGCTGCCCCAAGTTGTTTCCAAACTTTAACACCTTTATGGCGGCCTGTAGCATCTACAAAATCTAAGTATTCATATAGTCCATCATCCGCCGTCCACTCTAATGGGGCAGCCATGAATTCCCACAATACAATCACAAAGAGAACTAGAAAGAACATCTGTTGCTGTGCATCCATCACTTTGAGGCTCCCAAGAAACTCAGTGTGTGGAGCTTCTTCTTGTTGCTCCTCAAGGTTCCTTAAAGATCGAATCGCTCTTATTGACCAATTGGAGCTGGAGTTTACAAGTGTGGGTGTATATGTGGAGCTCAATTCATCCGGTTGTTCTGTGATGATAGTTTTATGGTTTACCGAATAGACGTTAGCATTAGACTGTGATGGTATGTTAATGCTCTCTAGGGTGGTGAAGTCACTTCCATCCGTAGGGTCAGCACTGGGCTGACTAGTATTGCATCGGCCACTTTCAGCTTTGATTCCAGCGGAGGGAAAGAGCAAAAGCAACAGAACCACCAATGCGGAACTGAGCAACGAGCCCACTATGACTGTCCGCCGTTTGTCATATTGCCTAGCGAGGACACTGGAGATTGGTCTCCACACCAGGGCGAGAAGATGCTTAGAGGCCATGATGATTCCAGTCATGGTGGCGGTGAGTCCCAGATGCCGGAAGTAGAGGGTGAGGAACGGAACAAGACAACCAGAGCCACAGGAATGGAGGAAGTGAAAGATGCCTGCCAGGTGTACGGCTCCTTTAATATTCCACTGCTTGCTCTTCTGCATTGCTGGCTTTTTCATCATGTCTGTCAGCCTGAGTTAGCACGCTGTGTAGTTTGAAAGAAACATCAGAGATAAGAAAAACTTAAGGGCAACTTTACATGTCGGTCTTTTGAATGTTTAAAGCCCTATTCGGATGGCAAGTGTTTCTCAGGGTGACGTCTGTAAAAGTACATTTTATGGCTGCTCTGTAATAAAACCCTTTTCGTTTGGATGACAAATAAATCATGGGGGACGAGCGAGACTTTTTTGTCGATCACATGATTGCAGTTGCTCTTGTTATATGGACAATTCATCAATCCACAAACTGTGTCCTCTGTATTTGCATTTAAATATGTTTGGAATTACGATAAAGTGAAAATCCAATTTTTAATGTATGAGGAAACCATGCTGCAAAGCACTGCAGACATTTACAGTGTACATTTTCACATACGGATCAAGCAAAAATTCTTGCAAAGAGCAATTAAAACAAATCAAGAAATTTTAGGACTGTTCATCAATGCAGCAAAATAAATCTGTCAATGGGGATACGCATTTTTTGTCACCTCAGTTGCGCCACTTGCACGCACACTCTCTCCTAATCGCACACAATTAGACATAGAAGCCGCACATATCCAGGACAGTAAAGATAGCTCAAATTAATTTGAGGAGCTATGATAAAAATGGTTTTCTTATGTCTTATAAAAATGACAGACATCATTGGAAATGATCTGTCAGTGTTTAAAAAGTGGAAATTAAACCTTTTAAATAAGTAACTTTTCTGGGATGCTCAACCCGTATAAATGAATAGTCATGCAAGCCCTATGTATAAATGTATTTGGTAAACATTTCTACAATAAAATGTGATACATTACAATTTTATTACATTGCTGCCATAATAATGGACCAGTTCAAAAGTTTACATGATCTGGATCTCGTTTTTCTTTCCCTTCTATTTAGGAGTTCCCACTTACTGTGGTGGAGCGGCGACGTAATTGTATTATTGTGAATTATTTCAAACATTTCTGTTACACAATCCTGCAACATTCGCAACTGTCGATTACCGCCCAGAGCTGTTACCACGTGCAGTGCAAACGTACGGCTAATAGTAGTAGTCAAGAAGGATTTCCAAAACGATTTTTTGAATATAAACTCAGAGATGTGGATTCGGACGGTAATAAAATTACCACATGACCTTGGTGTTTGTCAAAAAAACGGTAGCTAATTTGGCCGGGTATTTTCCCACGGGAGAAAAACACAGACATTTCAGATTTGGACGGCAATAAAATCACTGACTACCCCCTATAAATGCTGGAAATCCCTCACGTCCCCATATAAGATAACTGCCGTCCGCATAGGGCTTAAGAAAAATATAATAATACAGTGATAGTACTAGATGGCAAACCAGGGTCCATAATTTGTTTGTCGGACTACATTGTCTGTTTTGCCCCCCCCAAAACTACTTCATACTAACTATACTAGTCTTACTACTTCTGACAGATGTGTCTATGGCAGAAATAGTAGTAGTATGGTAGTATGAAGTTCCAAACTCAACCCATGTCTGTTTTAATTCACTAAAAATAATCAGTTCACGCGCTGGATGTCGTTGTGTTCCGCCCGCGAGGACAAACTCATTTGAAAGATGTACTTGCCATTTATTTAAGCAACATTCAATTTAGACTGCAAACTGACATTTACAGCTCGGGAAAATATGTTTTCGTTTGTCGTGATGCTGTAGATTCTGCAGTTGGGGAGCACCACTGCTGGAAAACGGTGCAAGAAACTGCAGTTTCGCATGAAGCCGAGAAGTAGGCCAAGTGCTGCTTTTGTTTCGTGATGTTTTTAAACTTGTGCTTGAGCGTAACATCATCGGTCTGCAGCACTGGTGCAGGTGCACTTTGGTCAGAGTGGAAGAAATGCGATTAAAGACTTACATGCCAATATAAAGCAATTAAAGTAGGAGTAATCCACATATCTTACTGCGATTATCATTACTCTGATTATTAGCATAATCACAATATCACAATCGCAATATTCTGTTTACATGAGCAACAGTTTAATCGCAGTATTGCCTTAATCGCATTTTAATCGCATTATGAGGGTGCATGTAAACGTAGCCATGTACTCTCCCTCATGCCTTTCCAGATGTTTATGACTTTCTTTCATCTGCAGAACACAAAAGAAGATTTTCAGAAGAAAATTTCAGCTCTGTAGGTCCATACAATGCAAGTGAATGGGTACCAAAATCTTGAAGCTCCGAAAAGCACATATTGCCATCATAAAAGTAATCCATATGACTCCAGTGTATTAATGAATGTCTTCTGAAGCAAAACGCTAGGTGTAAGAATTGGCTCAATACTTGCGTGACATAAGCACATTGGCATGTCGTTATCGTCTGATCCCTCGGCTGGTATGAAATCGGCAGGGGAAAAATGTTCACTGCACACCCTCAATATTTTGAGTGACTCATTGGATGTTTTGATATCCCAGTGAACAGTGAGCAGCCATGGCTTCAGTCGGTCAGGATCATTAATAGGGAATCTGTGAAAAGTTAGTCTTTCCACTAGCGATGATACCCGCGGACATTTTTCAGTAGGTTGAGGCATCCAGGAAAAGCACACACAAGCAACAGATACAAACTATAGCAAAACTAGTTCAGCTTCTGTATAACAACACAACGCTTCTGTATGTTATTTACATTTATACATTTGGCAGACGCTTTCATCCAAAGCGACTTACAGTGCACTTATTACAGGGACAATCCCCCCGGAGCAACATGGAGTTAAGTGCCTTGCTCAAGGACACAATGGTGGTGGCTGTGGGGATCGAACCAGCAACCTTCTGATTACCAGTTATGTGCTTTAGCCCACTACGCCACCACTCACTCACTATACATGTTATGTATTTCACACGTCATTTCTTGCATGAACTTTCAGCGTGTATTCGACCCTCGTGACCGTGCATACCACAGTTGAGCGGAAGCAACATTTTATATAAAACATTTTCGAGATATTGTTTTTTTGTTTTTTGTTTTTTTTACACACACCTAAGGTTTTGCTTTAGGTGACATTAATGAATCCACTGGGTTACTTTTATGCAAGATTTTGGAACCCATTCAATTGCATTGTATGGACCTACAGAGCTGAAATATTCTTCTAAAAATCTTAATTAGTGTTCTGCAGATGAAATAAAGTCATACACATCTGGGATGGCATGAGGGTGCGTAAATGATGAGATAATTTTTTGGGTGACTGTCCCTTTAAAAAAAAACATTGCATCAACATGCTTCGGTACTTTGTTGTAAGTAGATGTCTTAATAAAACGGTCACTTTTTTATATTACATATTTTCAATCCCTAATGAGTAATATTATTTAACACTTACATTTTGTCAGCTTTCTACATAGTATGTCCAGCTTTTTAGACGAAAAACTTCATCGATGACTAAACACCATATGGAACAGAAATCTTTCCTGTTGTCCAGTAAACTGCATTTCACACTCATATTTACACATTCTGTCAGAACATTTCCGGAATACAAGAATGCAATAATATATGAAAGCTATGAAAAAAATTGTTTTCATAATTTTTAAAGCGTTTAAAATAAATAAATAAATACAAAAATAAGAGCGCGAAAACGAGTTCGCGTGCAGAGTTTATAGTACTTTCACAATAAATGACAAATGTATGTTTAGATTTATGACAGTTTTAACAGATATATTACTTAAAAGTATCGGAAAGGTCTCTCTAAGGAACTTCAATTGGTTTATAGATAAAAATACAGACTTTTCAAGAACTAGAAGTAGCAACACGACGCACACAGATAACCCGGAATCTTGCACCTGCATCTAACACGTCATCCTTCACTATTTACCTGGAATATTTCGCATCCAGAAACACATCATAGTTTGCTTGACAAGTTTGTGTCGATTAAGGCTATGCTTGACTTTCCATGTTCATTCCGTAGATTCCGGTATCCTGGAGAAATGTACCAAGTTGTCTTTCTTTATACCAAACAGTGAAAGACTGTTTCAAACAGGGCCAGTTTTCGGGTGAGCAGCGTCATCTGTCGGTGAGAGGCTCAAACTACAGTTTCAAATAACACAAATGGAACAACAATTTGAAAGCGTTCTATTTGTTCCCTCACTTTAATGAATTGCCTCCGAATGTTTTAAATGTAAACACTTTACAATATATATATATATATATATATATCTTGGTTAATGTCAATTTATACATTAACTATCGTTCATTATCAGTTAATGCAAATTCATAATACTTAACATGGAACAGTCTTTGTCCTAGTGAGATTATTTTAATGAGATAAATAAATAGTTTGCATGTGCAGAGTTTTAAATGTGAGTGCTTGTGAATGTGTGGAGCCAGTGTTTTGCATGCATAGAGACACAAACTGCTCATACATTTAGAGATCCTTGACAGTATTAAGTATCCTAAAACACTATTAAGAGCGCTGCATGCTCTGTTTGTAGCTGATGACAGCAGGCAGAGCGCTAATTCACTTTTTTGTACGAGTCATATACAGACTCCATATTTATTTATTTATATAGTAGCCTTTTGCTGTTTAATAATTACAGTAATTCATGAAGGTTTAATTTCACATTTTCCAGAGGGAAAGCTCCACAAATGCAGCTTTCTCAGCTATTTGTCCTTACAATTCGAGTGAATGGTGACCAGAACTTTGAAGGTCCAAAAGCACATAAAGGCAGCATAAAAGTACTCCAGACAACTCCAGTGGTTTAATCCACATCTTCAGACGTGATATGATAGGTGTGGGTGAGAAACAGATCAATATTTAATTCCTTTTGTATTGTAAATCTACACTTTCACTTTCACCTCCACATTCTGGTGTTGTAGTGACTTTCACTTTCACATTCAGCCACCAACTGGTTCGGGCTGTTCAAAGAGGGACTTTTATAGCAAAAAAAGGACTTAAATATTGTTTCTCACCCACACCTATCTTATCACTTCAGAGGACATAAAATTATGTTGGAGTCATTTTATGCTGCCTTTAATTGCTTTTTGGACCTTCTTAGTTCTGGTCACCATTCACTTGCATTGTATGGACTTACAGAGCTGAAATATTTATCTAAAAACCTTTGTTTGTGTTCAGCAGAAGAAAAAAGCCATACACGTCTGGGATGACATGAGGGTGAGTAAATGATGAGAGAATTTTCATTTTTAGGTGACTGTCCCTTTAAGCGGTGGTTTAAAAGAAAACAGTGCTGTGCACATTTTTAATTATTAATAAACTTTTGGTCTAATACATTCGAATAAAGTACCGGGTCTTGTGAACAACATCAAACACTTTTATAGTTAAATATTTTCTCTTTTATTTTTAGATGCTTAATTTACTTTTGTGTAGTTGTATTTTTTTTTAGGGAAATCTAAGGACCTGAGATGCAAATTAGCATCACATTGTACAATGCATCTTTTTTTATTTATTTATTTATTTTTGCTGAAACTGTCCCTATACAAATACATAAAAAAGGAATAAATAAAGTACCTTTTATTGTGTCTTTAAATAAGGTTCTATCATTTTTGACCTCCGGAAAATCCATTGCAACTTCCTCATCTGTTTTGGGAGGGGTGTTATGGAAAATAACCTGGAATCTCCACAATACTGACACGATTTTGATCAGGTCAAAGAGAATTTCCTTTTCCACACCCTTAATTCATTCAACACGACTGTAACGTGATTTACAACACTGATTATTTAGAGAAGCTCTAACCTTGACAGAGTAGACGGGAAGATGCACAGGATGTCACGTGTGTAGTTAGATATGATATCTTGCAGGAAGGACATGGGGTCTGATGATTCACTCTGTCTAGACTTCTATCATAACCTTTGAGGGTGAAATTATGATGATAACTACTCAAAGCAAACTTTAAATGAATATATCACAATTTTACATGCACCAAAAAAATTCCCAGAATGTGGAGCAATGCTGGAGTTTCAGCATATAAATATAGAGGTTGTGCTCCAAATCTCTTCAATGTCAATGTATGTTTTAAAACACAAGTAAAATGCATTTTGACATGTTGACACTTAAAAGACCAGGAAGATAGTCACAACACCTGTCAAGAAAATGTTCTAGCTATAATCAACACCAAAGCAAAAATGTGTATAAAGAAAATTTAGCCTACTGTACATTTAGGACCATTAAGTTTTTTACATTGTGACATTAATTTCAGGACACTTTAGCACATTTTACACCCCCCCCACCCCACCCCCAATTCTCATTAACATATCATATCCGGATGTTTAACTTTTACTTTCCCCATTTTTAAAAACATTATTACTCACTGTAACAGTAAAACATATATACTGTATATAAGTTTCACAGTAAAAAGACGCTTTTGTACAATTCTTTTTTAAATACAAATCTGAAAAAAGAAAGGCATTACTAATGCATTTTAAAAATATATTATTTTTATAATATATATAGTATATATTTTTGATTTTGTTTATGTTTTTGCATTGCATTGGAGAGTAAAATGAGCGTAAATGTCATGAAAATGTCAGTGTAAAAACTCTTAATATCCCCATAAATGTGCTTCATTTTCTATATGCAAAATATAAATCCGTATTTGTTTTTTACTCCTCTTTTTTAGACCTTCTCTCTCAAACACAAGGCATGATTTGGCATCCCTGTGAAGCCTACATGTGTGGCCTTTGAATGGAGAACAGCAGACGAGCCAGAATTGTCTCAGTCGGTTATGAACACTATTTTACAGGCCAGAGCAATGTCCACGGGACGCCTTTACGCACTGAAATGGAATGTGTTCACTAATTGGTTCTTTTCACACGGCAAAGACCCGGTGAACTGCCCCATACCTGAAATTTGTACATTTCTATTTCTAATATCAATGCTCAAAGTTTATGTGGCGACTATATCTGCGTATCACACACCTGAAGCCGGTACCTCTATAGGCAAACATGATTTAATCATAAAATTCCTTAAGGGGGCAGGGTGGCTTAAGTCCACTCGTCTGGCTACAGTCCTGATTTAGGGCCTAACTTTGGTCCTAAAAGTGCTGGCGGGGCCTCCCTTCGAGACTCTGGATTATGTTGAATTGTGTGTGCTTTCTCTTAAGTCTGCATTACTGATGGCTTTGGCCTCAGTAATATGGGTTGGTGATTTGCGAGCACTGTCAGCTGAAAATTCGTGTCTGGAGTTTGGTCCGGGTCTTTCAAAAACCATTATCAAACCCAGGAAAGGCTATGTGCTTAAGTTTCTAACCACGCCCTTCAGAGCACAGGTAGTTCACCTTCAAGCCTTTTTCCCTCCTACATTTAATTCAGATGAGGAACATTCCTCAACTAGATGCGTGTCCTTACAAAACATATGTTTTACAGCAGGATGGCCTTCATGACGTCTCTTTCATAGCAAGTCTACTCTGTCTAGGGCGCTTGCTGTTTCATTGGCCAAACATATACTTATGCCCCTCTTTTTAAATACGGGCTCCCTGTCATTTTACACAACCACCAGCATTCAGACCGTTGTATTTCCCAGGCACTTTCATTACAAATAATATGCCGCAAGTGAATGACCCTCATGGTGAGCCAGGAGGGGAACACTCAGAATATATATATATATCAACTATGGTCATATAGTATGAATTAACCCCTTCCCAACTGGATTAGTGATAGGGTTAATTCATACTATATGACCATAGTTCATAGATATATTCTGAGTGTTCCCCTCCTGGCTCACCATGAGGGTCATTCGCTTGCGGCATACTCATGTCGGTCGCCGTCCCGTTGGACTGCGGCATCATGTTTGCTCTCTGGGAAGGTTATGTCATGTAGTGTGATGGGAATCTGTTCCCCATAGTGTCAGCTTAGTGACACATTGTCAAGTTTACTGAATCGTAAGGGAATATCTCGGTTACATATGTAACCTCTGTACCCTGAGATGAAGGGAACGAGACATTGCGTAAGCTGGCCGCACTACAGACTCTGGTTTTTTTGAGGTGCGAGCCATGTGCTCTTTGTCCCTCAGTCAGAAAATTCGGAGGAATGGCGTTTGCATGCCTCATTTCCTCCATCTCAGGGAACGGAGGTTACAAACGTAACCGAGATGTTAGCTAGCTAACTATAGTTTAGTTGGCTAGCTATTTACTCTAGCTCGCTAATTTTAACTCTAGTTTAGTCAGCTAGTTTTTAAAGATAATTTAGCTAGAGAGTTTTAACTCTAGTTTAGTCTGCACATTTTTAATGATAGTACAGCTAGCTAGTTTTTAACTCTAGTTAGCTTGCTAACTATATTGTAGATAGATAGTTATTTACTCTAGGTTAGCATGCTAGTTTTTAAATCTAGTTTAGTCAGCTAGTTTTTAAAGATAGTTTAGCTAGAGATTTTTAACTCTGGTTAAGTCTGCAAATTTTTAATGACAGTACAGCTAGCTAGTTTTTAACTCTAGTTAGCTTGCTAACTACACTTTAGATAGATAGTTATTTACTCTACGTTAGCTCGCTAGTTTTTAACTCTAGTTTAGTCAGCTAGTTTTTAAAGATAGTTTAGCTAGAGAGTTTAAACTCTAGTTTAGTCTGCACATTTTTAATGACAGTACAGCTAGCTAGTTTTTAACTCTAGCTAGCTTGCTAACTACACTTTAGCTAGCTAGTTATTTACTCTAGGTTAGCTTGCTAGTTTTTAACTGTAGTTTAGCTAATTTAGCTGTTAACTCTAATTTGCAAGTGAAAAGGTATTTATTCATAGCTAACTAGCTGGCTAACTATGCTAGTTTTTGAAGCTAATATAAAATAGTATTTTATATAATGTGACATATTTTTGGAAATATTCAATTACTGATGTCAGTTGAAAAAGAAAGTCAATTTAGAGGCAGAACAATTTATTAAATTTCGATGAAAGCCTATGAAGACAAACATTTGTTTTCTTTGGAATAACGTGCAGGTAACCATGTATTAAGAAATTAAATATGGTAAAATTTTATTTCATGTTGACTAAGCTTTTCATTAAGCTTTTCATTTTAAAAACAACTCTAGTTTGGTAGTAAAAAAAAATTGATATGATAATGAAAAGCACTTAAGCTCACATATGTCATCCTATATAGTCCAGATATTGAAGCTGACCTCTGCTTGCGAGGATGGGCTCGACAGATCTAAACAGACCAAAACTATGACAGCATAGGCTCATTATATGTCACGCTTTTTTTTGTGGATTACATAGTGTCTCAACTGGGTATAGGAGAGGATATCTCTATACTTTCACCAACAGCAGTCAGGATGTCTTGGTGAAGCTCTTGTTGTCTTGTTTTGTTCTGATTATCATCAGAAGCTTCAATTCTCTGTTCTGGGATGGTGATTATATCGTGAAATTGCTGCTCCAGGTCTTCACATAAATGCTGCAATGAACAAAAAGTCAAATGATTTACCAGGAAGGACTTTATTGTAACTAAGTTCTTCAAGTTCAAACAGAATCAAACTTGATGTTATTTATCACCCATCACACATAATGGGAACTGTCAAGTTTTTTTTAATTGTTGTTCAACCATATACAGTTAGTACAGAACACAACGAAACAAGACAATGTTCCTCCAGGACCATGGTGCTACATAAAACAACATAGGACAAACACAGAACCACATGAGACTACACAGACTAAATAACATGTAAACTGCACGTGCAAACGTGTGCAAAAAGTACGGGACAGTACCATACATTTCTAAAAATTAACAGGACAATAGACACAGTGAGAGACAGTGCAGCTCCGACCAGTACACATTTGTAATCGAGTAGTGCAAAAAGATGACACTTTCTACAAATGCCAAACGTAAACATAACATACTATGAGATTCTTCTATGCACATAGCAGTTATTGAGGTAGCAGCCAGGTATAAAGTGAAGCTAATTAAAGTGCAACTCAGGACACGTGCAAAAGTTGGATGGTGTACAGTACTTTTTGCACACGTTTGCACTTTATGTAGAAATGTTATTTAGTCTGTATAGAGATATCCTCTCCAATACCCAGTTGAGACACTATGTAATCCAAACAAAAAAAAGCGTGACATAATGAGCCTATGTTGTCATAGTTTTGGTCTGTTTAGATCTGTCGAGCCCATCCTCGCAAGCAGAGGTCAGCTTCAATATCGCACTGAGATAGGATAGCTGTGCATCTTCAAGCTGTGGACTGTTGTCATGGTACTTTGGTGACAATTTGGCTGTTTGTAACATAACATTATGTGCTTGAAAAGTCTCTTCTAGTATCTGTTTGTTTGACGAAAGACAACCGCTACTAATGTAAACAAACATTTGCACGCATCGCAGGAAGAACTTGTTTGATGTTTTGATTATAAGTGGTACTTTGGTTATGTATGTATATAAAGTATATATATTCAGTGGTTTAAAAGACTGTATGAGTGACTGTTTGAGGGAATATAAATGACAGATGCTTGACCAGTGCAGTCTGTGTTGGCGCGAAAGCCAATTTCAGTCTGGCAGCTTGTAACTGGCCGTTGTAGAAACACATTTTTGTGACGCCCAGTTATTAACTGTCACATATGTGTGACGGTACGAATGAAATGGCTACAATTATTATAATGTTCATAATGAGAAACTTTCTCATAATTATGACTAAATATCTCATTGATAGCCTATGATTTAAAAACTAACATTAACGGTCTTCCACATAAAACACATTTATAAATATGAAGGCAATAATAGTATAAAATATGGCAGTCTTTCAGATTAAGTTTTCCCCCCTTTTGCCCTGTATTATGGAGCCAATTAGGGTGAAAATAAAAAATTGCATGCATTTCACTTCTGTTTTATTAACAGACCAATGCAATCTGCTTTCTAAGATTACAAACCTGCACCACCTCAGTCAGATGGGCATAAAAGAGAATATGTTTTACATATGTTTTACTCTCTTTGCATGGGAGTTTTCTTCCTATTCATATACCATCATAGGCAGTCACAAAACTTTTTATGTGGCTTTTATGTCAAAACTCTCTAGTCTATACATGCTGATGAGCTTCCACGGAATACCATCTACAATCTATTTTACTAGTACGTGTTTTATTTTGTTTATGGGCACAAATGTTGCATAATTAAACAAAGTACCTGCTCTTGAAGTTCATGCATTGCACAGCTGAAAAACTGGTCTGCGGTAAGTTAAAAATAGCTTCCACATGGTGTAGAGCAGAGCTACTAAAGAGATAAAAGTTAATCTGTGACATCAAGCTATAGTATCTCATTGACACACACTTGATACTTGCATGTGCAATTCCTGTTTTTAGTGGTTTTAAACTGACCAGCTTGAGTTCAGTATTTGTGCATTTTACATGTGTGGCTCATCGGTCAGTCCCAATAAAAATCCACTGTGACCACGTACTGTAAATTCAATGATACCTT
>NC_068283.1:38350820-38375820 GCF_025860055.1 Xyrauchen texanus | reverse complement strand
TAACGGACACGCGTCGAAGTGCGTCAAAGACCGGGAAGGAAACTTGGTGTGTGAGTGCAAGCACAACACGGCGGGACCGGAGTGTGACAGGTGTAAGCCGTTCCACTATGACCGGCCGTGGCAACGCGCAACGGCCCGGGAGGCGAACGAATGCGTCGGTAAGTTCATTCTGCTTTCTTTTAGTTTCAAAGTGCTGTATAACATTTTCAGAAATGAGTCAGACACAAAATTCCTATTTTTTAGTTTCTTGACATAATAACTAATCTGTGGACAATTTATAAATGTCTATTAATGGCTATGAAATGTTAAAGTATACAGTTATATACAGAAATCTGATTTATGGCTATATATCAACATGTATACAATTAGTTGCCCACATATTCCAATTCCACTAGTGTTTTGGAAAAGGTGTGTTGTTGCATTGATGAGAATGGCAATTTTTTATATGATTTAGTTGCATTTATGTACAAGTATGTGACGTTTTATGTCTGTGAAAGTCACATCTAAACATATAGGCTATATTTATGTATTTAGCATATATTGCATATATCAGATTTATGTAAAGCGTTACTCTATTATGAAAGTTATCATGCACTTATTGTATGTGCATGCACAATTCTCCAAAGACTTAATGAGGAAGGTCAACTTTGAACATTCATTCTTTGTCCCGATTATTTGATCAGCTCCTGGTTTAGTCCCAAAATTACAATATCCAAATGCAAATGAACATATCAGACTAACGATCATCCTTACTCTTAGGAGTTTGAGACCATTTTTGTCTTCACATCTGCGTTTTTACATCAGCAAACCGACCAAATCCGACCTGAAACGATGCACTTCAAAATCTATTCGAATAGACTGTTAAAATACTGACAAATCACTAAATAAAGTGCATCCACTCTAATTTAGAATATAGTTTTTCCTGTTTTCTTCACAAATAATTTTTTAAATAGCAGTTGTGAAACGAATGGGCCTTTTCCCCGCTAAATATATGACCAACTTTAGTAAATAAACTCACAGTAACCAGAAAAAAACATGTACCTGTCAAGTATGATGTTTGCATATCTCCATATACATTATAACTTTCCAAATAATCTTTACTCATTTGATTACTTGATATGTTCACATTTTCTTTAAGTTTCTACAATTCATTGCAATGAATGCAATCTACATTTAATACATTTCAGTTCATTACATTTCAAGTTTTGTTGCATTTTCAGCCACAGATTTCAAAAACATTGTATAGGCCATAAGGATAGCATCCATTTATGGGTAGGTGTGCAGTTGTGTAACCGGGTTGGAAATGCCTTTCAATATCTATTCAGTAGGAAGGAAATATTCTTGAGAGAGAGAGAGAGAGAGAGAGAGAGAGAGAGAGAGAGTTTGCTGAAAAGGCTTGTCCTGTTGTTGCAAGGCAGGTGTCTATATCAGATTGAAGGAAAGATTAAATGAGTTTTGTTGACATTTTTGGCAAGTTGAGTGTAAACTCTATATTAAAAGTTAGTTTCCTCTTGTAAAGGTAGAAAATATGAGCTGATGACCTTGAGCTAGAACTTAGGGTCTCCAGATAAAGCATCTTTAATGCTGTTCAAGCACAAAAGTACTTGAAAAAAAAAAAACGATTTCTGAATCCCGTTTCTGCATTTTCTCAATTTTGACATGACACTTGGCTCCTACGAGTGTTTTATCAGCATCTTTGAGTTTAAATTCCACGCTGAGGTGCTTTTCGTTTGGCCTGTCATGTTTCCTGCCTCAAAAAGATTTTCTCTCTATCCAAGAAGTTTTAAGCATGACCCCATGACATAAGATTTTTTCATTAAGCTATCAGAGAAGGGTCCATTTTATGAAGTCATCAGTTGTCACTTTGTCGATCCGATAGCTGCATGGAAAAATAAAAATAAACATTGAATAGATATTTTAACATACTTGTCAGATGGCTTTCATGCATATGCAAATATTGCTTTGCAATACATTATTTTATGTCAGTAGGCATGCGGTAAAAAATAAAAGTTTGTTCCCATGAATGGCGAATGAGTGCATCATCATGATATAAGTGATGACTGACAGCAACTGTGTTTTTCACAGCATGCTTTGCTTTCGCACGCAGAATTGCAGAGTTGAACAGCTAGACACAATGTAGAATCTGTAACAGATAATCTTTGATAGTATTAAATAAGCTGGTAAGTTTTGTTTCAATATTGTTCAAAGAGATTGTTACATGTGGTACAAATCTTCTTGCTTTGATCAAATTCCTCATAATTAAAACTAGGTCTCTCTGCCCAGATACATTTCTTCTTTCTATTTCTTTCTGGAATGAGGAGAGCCAGGGTAGGTATTTGTGGGAAATACCATAATCATCATCAAATAGCACAGAAAAAAACAACATATTTTTTACATTATTAAAATAGTTAACGTAGTTGTTCATTTAAATGTATTTCTGTGTTTCTACTGTATATTTACATATACATTGTGGAATATGATGATGAGACTTTTAAGTACAAATGAAAAGACATCATCTAATGCATACAGCTCAAAACAAAAAAATCACTTTTGCTGTATGAAAATGCCTTAAACATCACCAAATAATTTAAGAATATAATATAATATAATATAATATAATATAATATAATATAATATAATATAATATAATATAATAGCATGGAACAGAACAATACATGATAAAAGAAAACAGAACAGGACATGATGAAATAGAACAGAATTGAATGGAAACAGACAGGTAAGAATAAAATAGAATAGAATAGAATAGAATAGAATGGAACAGGACAGGATAAAATAGAATGTACTATAACATGATAGAATAGAATAGAATAGAATAGGAACAGGACAAGAAAAGGTAGAATACAATGGAATGGACAGGATAAAATATAATGTAATAGAACATGATAGAATAGAATATTATATAATAGAATAGGACAAGATAAAAAATTCAACAAAATGGAATGGAAAAGGACAGGGTAGGTAGAATAGAGTACAGTAGAATAGAATGGAACAAAACAGAACAGAATAAAAGAGAATAAAATGGAACAGAACAGGATATAATAGAATGGAATGGAACAGAACATGATAATATAGAATATATAAAATAGAACATGATACAACAGAATAGAATAGAATAGAATAGAATAGAACAGAATAGGACA
This sequence comes from Xyrauchen texanus, assembly GCF_025860055.1. Lineage (NCBI taxonomy): Eukaryota > Metazoa > Chordata > Actinopteri > Cypriniformes > Catostomidae > Xyrauchen > Xyrauchen texanus. The sequence continues at coordinate 38,372,659 of NC_068283.1, read as the reverse complement.
AGAAAAGGGAGAATAGAATGGAAAAGAACAGGGCAGGGTAGAACAGGGGATAACAGGACAGAATAAAATATAATGGAATAGAACAGGATGGAATAGAATAGAATAGAATAAGATAGAATAGTAGAGGACAAGATAATATAGAACAAAATGGAATGGAACAGGACAGAATAGAATACAATAGGACAGGGTAAATATGCAATAGAACATGATATAATAGACTAGAATAGAATAGAATATGATAGAATAGAAAAACACAGGGCAAAGTAGAGCTGGACAAAATAGAACTGGGCAGAATAAAATATGATAGAATAGAATAGAATAGAATAGAATAGAATAGAATAGGACAAGATAATATAGAACAAATTGGAATGGAACAGGACAGAATAGAATAGGACAGGGTAAATATGCAATAGAACATGATAGAATAGAATAGAATATGATAGAACAGAATAGGAAAAGATAAACAAAAAGAAACAAAATGGAATGGAAAAGGACAGGGTATGGTAGAATAGGGTTGAATAGAATAGAATGGAACAGAATAAAAGAGAATAAAATGGAAAAGAACAGGATATGATAGAATGGAACGGAACAGAACATGATAATATAGAATATATAAAATAGAACATAAAATGGAACAAAATGGAATGGAAAAGAACAGGGAAGGGCAGGTTAGAGCAGGACTGAATAGAACTGGGCAGAATCAAATATAATGCAATAGAACATGATAGAATAGAATAGAATAGAATAGGACAAGATAAAAACAGAACAAAATGGAATGGAAAAGGACAGGGTAGGGTAGAATATGGTTGAGTAGAATATAATGGAACAAAACAGAACAGAACAGAATAAAAGAGAATAAAATGCAACATAACATGATAGGATAAAATGGAACAGAACAGAAAATGATAATATAGAATATATAAAATAGAACTTGATACAACAGAATAGAATAGAACACTACAAGAAAAGGTAGAATAGAATGGAATGGAAAAGAACAGGGCAGGGTAGAACAGGAAAGAATAGAATAGGACAGAATAAAATATAATGCAATATAACATGATGGAATACAATATAATAGAATATGATAGAATAGAATAGGACAAGATAATATAGAACCAAATGGAATGGAAAAGGACAGGGTAAAATATGCAATAGAACATGATAGAATAGAATAGAATATGATAGAATAGAATAGAATATGATAGAATAGAATATGATAGAATAGAATAGGAAAAGATGAAAAAAGGAACAAAATGGAATGGAAAAGGACAGGGTAGGGTAGACTAGGGTTGAATAGAATAGAATGGAACAGAACAGAACAGAATAAAAGAGAATAAAATAGAATAGAACAGAATACATTTGTACCACTCAGTGCCATAGAAAGCTCACCACTTCCATGAATGTATTTCTATGTTTAGGAAGCTGCCATGCGGTTCAAAAGTTACAGGCAAAAATGGTCATTTTTCACATTTCATGACCCATCGGCGGCGCTTAATAAAACCACGGTAGATGTTGTGCTTACAGTGGTTTTACTATAAAAAGCTTGTTTTAAAGTTACTGTTGTAAAACCATGTTTAATTCACATTAGGAATGGATAAAGCTAATTATGTTGTTGGCTCTGAGAAATGGTGATAAATCTCCTTTGATACAAGCAGAATATTTTTTTTTGATGATTAACAGATTTCTTGGGAGAGACATTTCATAGAAAACCTTTTTAGGCTTGGACTTGAGATGAGGATTCTGCTTTTTGGAAGGCCATTGCCAAATAATTCTTATGTTTCCCCCCAAGGAATCTTATTTTGAAAGTGTTTTGAAATCATTGCCATGTCTGTTTTCCTGGTTTCCCTCCCCATTTTATTCCAGGTGTTCCTCGTCTTCTTGTTAGCCCTTGTGTATATATATATATATATCCTCTTTGCTCCTGTGGTGGTTCTTGTTTGTATGTTGTGCGCTTGTATTACCTTCTTTTTCGAATGTTACCTTCAACGGTGTATCCTCTTCTGTTGTTTACAATTAAAGTTCTGCTTTTGGATCCTCACTCTCCCGCCTCTTCCCTTCACATGCCCAAAACATAAAACTCTCTTTCCTTGTGCACAAATGTATGTTGAGCAGGCAGGGGTTTTTCAGAGTTCTGCGATTAAATCAATACCAAATCAGCTCTATCCTCCGTCCAACACAAAGTTGAAAGCCCTAAAAATAGACACAAGGCATGCTGCGCACCAGATTTATGCATAAACGTTTAGTAGGGATTCATTTCTTACATCTCTGATTGTGGTGTCATATATTTAGTTTCCAGATTACTGTGTTCTTTAGCAAAACTTTGCTGTTTACAGCACTGAATGTTTATGTAAGCAAGTTAACACAGTAATCCATGTGGTTAGAAGGTAATTAATGGTCACTGGGAGAACAAGCCAGACGTGCATCGCAGCTCTTGACATAAAGCAGACTGCTGGAATTGTCTTCAGAAAAAAAAAAACTGCTCTGGATCTCCATGCATTGTTCCAGTGTGGTCCTCTGGGTCATAGTGTTTTTGGCCTGCTATGATGTGAGCAGACTAACAGGAACTGTAGAGAAGATTTCTGGGCTACTATGAGGGGCTGTTCTGGGTCTGTGGACCATCTGTGGGTTTCTCAGCGGTGTTGCCGGACCGTGAGTCTCCTGAATGGATTGTGCAAATGGCTGATGTCATAATACCCCTCAGTCCCCCTACAGAAAACAACGATTCACTGCCAGACATTCAGTTACTTCAGTGTGTGTATAAATGTAGTTGTGGAAATCAGGATGAAGAGAAACTTGACTGAAAAAAAGATTATACGTACTGGAAGGGGGTATAAAAATGATAGCACTTTCTAAAATATATCTTTACATATATCCCTGCTGAAAATCTGAGCTTAAAGAATGGTTTCGGGTTCAATGCAAGTGAAGCTTGTTTATTTTTTTAAAACAGCAAATATCACGATTACAGTGAGGCACTTACAATGAAAGTAAATGAGGGCAGTCCATAAGCATTACAGTAAAATACACACTGTTTCGAAAGTATAGTCACAAGACGTAAACATTATATGTGTTAGTATGATAAAATCACATAATAGCCTTATCAGTATAACGTTTTATTCAATATTACATTTTCAATGTCATGGCAAAGTAACGTCAGTAAACCCTGTTATCCGATAAACTCCGTAACGCCAGTAAATCCCTGATTTGATCACACTAAAATCATGTTAACACATATATTGTTAATGTTAACATCTAGTGGCTATACTTTTGAAAACATGTGTATTTTAATGTTTATGGACTGGCCCCATTCACTTCCAGTTTGAGTGCTTTACAATAACCACAGTTTTGTATTAAACGTTAATCCACAAATGCTGGCGACTGAGTTTAATTTGTGTTAAACTGGAAACGTTCCTTTAAACCAGCCTAAACTGGTTAGCTGGTTTTTGATGGACTTTCAACCTGGTCAGTCTGGTGTTTGTGCTGGATTTAGAGTGGGTTTGTGTACTGGTCAGCTGCTCAGTTTGGGAGACAGAACAGGTTAAATCAGCTAAAACCAGCAAAATATCTTAGGCTGGTTTAATGTAGTGTTTTACAGCAGGGATTACAAAAAATACAAAAAATAAATAAAACGTTTTTTATTTGTTCAAAAGCAGGAAATAAAAATGATCAAACTGACATTATACTCTGTGTGATCATAGGAAGTTTTTTTTCAAAATGAAAAGAAAATTGCAAAAAAGAACAAAAAATAATAGCAGAGAGAGAGAGAGAGAGAGAGAGAGAGAGAGAGAGAAAAGACATAAGATGGAGAGAGAAAGCAGGAGCGACTTTGGGCTGTTAATCGGAAGCAGGTGGGCTGCTGGTCAGTCTTTAAGAGGTGGGTCTGACACCCACAACATGAAAACTCACACACCTCCTAATACCCTTGTGGGACCCTGCAGTCACTCAGGGCAAATGATTCAACTCACAAGATGACATTTGCATCGGGAGAGAGAATGACACCTCCATACAAAACTCACCACAACTCATATTCATCTGGCCACCGAAAATCAATGAATATCCTAAATCTCTCTCTCTCATGCATGCACGTGTTGGCACGTTTGGCCTAAACGTCACATAATGCGGGCAAAATATTTTTGAACTTTTTAATAAGTTCTTTGTGGTAATTCAATGTTGACAACCACAAATGCTGTCGATTAATGAACCTGGAACATTTTTTGAATATATCTGTAAAGCAGTTCAATGGAAAGGAGCAGCCGAGAACTGGCTTGACATTATAAATAATAGTTTAATGAAGAAATAAACCAAAAGACACAAACACACACATATGACGGACAGCTGCCCGTAAACCTTCTCTCTCTGTCGCACCACCGTCCGCAGTCGGCCTTTATCCCTCTCGGAGGCTTGATTAGCCTGATAAGGGACCGGGTGTAAAATCACGACCATTACACTTCATTAATTTATGGCTATTTACAAATTTAAAACATCCATTTAACCGCTAGCGATGTTTGACATCCTAAAACTGTTCGATTGTAGTAGGATTGTTGGTTTGTGTTCATGTGGTGAAGTACCGATGAAGATTAAGGAACAAAAACAAAGGAAAATCAAAAAACAAAGGAGATGTATTTTGGGGATTTCAAAGTCCAAACCCCAGTGTAATGGGTTTCTCTGTGCATGCAGCTCCATATTTTAGGGATTTTGTTTTGTTGAGCTCATAATTCAAAACACACATGATTTCTGGGCCAAAAAGGCTTTGCAGAGGTTTATGGGAGTTCAGAGAATACATGATATATCCTGGTTATAGAGGCTGGTTAGGAGAAGTGGTCCATTTTCTGGTGGAAGGCTCTGCTTGCTTTGGCCTTTTGATTGTTTCCCCACTAATATTTATGTTTTTAATCCCCCGTCAGTCAGAGTTTAGTTGTGATCGGTCTTTTGGGCATTGTTTTATTCTCTTTTTGGATCTCTGTGCCTGTGTTTTGTCCCAGCGGTTGAGATTCTTGCCAAAGCTTTGCAACAGGTGTCAGGTCTTGCAGTGATATCGCATTTGAAATACTCTTGTCTTGATAAACTGGAGGGTCTTTAGTGAGATGCTGAAAGTGAATAATGGTTTGACACAGGTGGATACTCCCCTTACAAAAAAATGATTGTGGCTGCACTATAGTTAGAAAAGACATGGTAATACTATAGTGCTGCTTTTAGAATGTCCTCTTAGCTCATGACCGTCAGTAAGTTATTTTCATGCCACTAAACATACCTTGTATGTAATTAGTGTTTAATGTTTGTCAAACTGATGACAGTGTGTATAAGTCCGACTGTGCTGACGTTCATTCAGTGGGCAACCACAACAGTAGTTGACACGTAAACATGACTTTTGGGATTTAAGAGTATTGCAGAGTTGTGTAAGTGTTAGTAAGTGTTGGAGTGGTGGTGGTGTAGTGAGATAAAGCACATAACTGTTAATCAGAAGGTTGCTGGTTTGATCCCCATAGCCGCCATCATTGTGTCCTTGAGCAAGGCACTTAACTCCAGGTTGCTCCGGGGGGGGATTGTCCCTGTAATAAGTGCACTGTAAGTCGCTTTGGATAAAAGCATCTGCCAAATGCATAAATGTAAATGTAGTTAAATGTGTCCCACTTTATATTAGGTGTCTTAAACTACTATGTACTAACAATAAAATACATGCAAAACAATGTATTAATTGTGCAACTACATGTTGTTCAGCAATATTCTCATATTCTCTTAAGATTAAAATTGGCTGCTTCTAAGGTTGAGGGGTAGGGTTGTGGTTTGTGTTTAGATTAGGGTAAGGGTTGGGATGGGGTTAGGTTTAGCTTTAGGTTTAATGGTTAAGGTAAAAAGTGTAACTACAGATGTAATTAAATGCAGGTACTTTGAAGTTAAGTACAATGCAACAACACAACTATACATAATACATACAATATATCAAATGCTTTGATATCCCCAAAAGAAAAAAAATTATTATAAAGCAATTAACATATATATATATATTTAAGTCTGTAACCAAATATTCAGGTAAGTCGGGGGGTAATGTTTATGGGAGTTCGGCCTATAACATGTAAAAATTAATCTTTTAGGGTTTGAATACTACAAAAGCACTTACTACAAAGCTCTTGAAATGAAAATAAGCTTGATTTAAAACAATAGATGTCTTTGGCAGGGGTTGGCAAACTGGGGTCCAGGGACCCACAAGGATTGTTTTTTAATATATATATATATTTAAATCAAGGTGACTTGTTAACTTAAGATATTAATTAAAGATGTTAAACATGTTAACAAAACTGGTCGAAAATCATGAGATTAACTGTGATTATTTTATACTATAAAAGATATTTAAAACAAAGTGAATATTTAAGTTAATGGTTAATATGTTTTGGCGTTAGTACAATTACAAAGTAAAAGCCAATTATTGTGTTTGTGTGGCTATCCTTATGAGGACTCTACATAGTCTATCCCCTAACCCTAACCCTAACCCATCACATAAAACTTTCTGCATTTTTACATTTTCAAAAAACATTGTTTAGTTTGTTTTTTAAGTGATTTGATTTATGGGGACACTAGAAATGTCCTCATAAACTACATTTATTGCATAATACGCTTGTAATTACCAGTTTATAACCTAAAACAATTTCCTCGTAAACCACCCAGACCCGCACAGACACACACACACACACACACACACACACACACACACACACACACACACACACACACACACACACACACACACACACAGTTGGATTACACACGCACATAGTTGGATTATCCACACACACACACGCACATAGTTGGATTACACACACACACACACACACGCACACGCACATAGTTGGATCACACACACACAGTTGGATTACACATGCTAGCACACACACAAAAAAATACATACTTCATGACCAGAACAGCTCACACACACACACACACACACACACACACACACACACACACACACACACACACACACATGTTGTGTTTCCATGTTTTATGGGGACTTTCCATAGACATAATGGTTTTTATACTGTACAAACTTTATATTCTATCCCTAAACCTAACCCTACCCTAAACCTAACCCTCACAGAAAACTTTCTGCATTTTTACATTTTCAAAAAACATAATTTAGTATGATTTATAAGCTGTTTTCCTCATGGGGACCGACAAAATGTCCCCACAAGGTCAAACATTTCGGGTTTTACTATCCTTATGGGGACATTTGGTCCCCACAAAGTGATAAATACACGCACACACACACACACACACACACACACACACACACACACACACACACACACACACAGAAAGAGAGACCTTTTTTTTTATTATTCCTGTCAATTAGCCCACATTTGTTCAGATCAGCTGTCACATGGACTGGTCTTTACCTTCTCTAGACTGTATTTCAGTATAATTCAGTACACACAAAAGTGTCCGTCTAACTTGTGGACACTCTGCCTACCCCACCAACAAACATCAAAGGCAGCAGTTGCGGCTGACACAGAAATTAACAGAGTCCAATTATGACAACATCAGCACAGTGGCTGCCAATAGGGAGTTAATGATAGATGAAGGTTTTCTGTCATTGGCTGTTGAGAGATGAATCAGGCAGAGTCATGCTTTACCACTGGGTGGCCTGTGCATGACTGCACTGTCAGTTTCTACATACTGTCAGAAAATCAGAAGCATTTTGGTGGGAATACCCAAGCTGAAATTTCCCACTTTAGACCTTAAAGGTGCACTCAGCAATTCCTGAGAAATAATGTTGATATTCTAACCCAACTGCCAAAACAAACACACCCCTCCCTTCAGTTCTCATTTGGAAGCTCCGCCCCCCAAATTCATGCACAATAGCAGTTCGGTTTGCTAACCAAAAGAACCACCCCCTGTTGTGATTGGTTGGAGTAGTGTTGTGTGAATCGGCCCGATCCATTTATTTATTGTCCCATTTACAGAGCCAGGGCTATGTACAAATACAAAAAAATTTTCAGCCCACCTACAGAACGGACAGCTAGCATACTGTGAGATATCTGCAAAATTTGACAAAAAGTGTATTGGATTAGAATTACTGAGTGCACCTTTTGTTATGGAAACCTAGACTTAATGATGGTGTTTGAACCAGAAGGCAGGTATTTATTGAACAAACACAAACAGGGAAACAGGTGAGTATCAAACATGCAGAATTGAGCTGGTGTGATGAACAGAAACCTGATGATAGTTCATGTTGATGTAGGGACTATCCTTGAGGTGACACAAACACAAGTTGAAGTAGTCATTGGAGAGGAAACGGAGAGATCGCTGGAATGACGTTGGAGAGGAAACTTGGAGAATTTCGGGAGAACAGATAAGTTACATGTAAGCGAGTCTGAATTCAATGGGAGACCAGACATCAAGTGAGGAGTGAGTGAGGCTTATGTAGTGGAGCTGACTGACGTTGTGATGGAAGGCAGATTCAGGTGATTAGTATTCGGGAGAGAGGGAAGATTGAGAGCGAGAGGGTCCTATTGGTCCCAGGGTGGCCAGTGCCCAAAGAGGAGTGTACGGAGTTAATGAGTGGTAGACGTTGGGAAGTGGGTACATAATCCTCTTGGCAGGGCAGCCTGGCGGAGCAGGTTCAGTGGCAGAGGATTCCGCGATGCTATCGTCCAGGGACCACTGGATGAGGCTTACTATGACATGTGGAGGAAGTATGGTGTCAGGTTCCTGAGTGTTTTCCTCCAGAGAGAAGAGACGGTAAAGAGCATCCGCTTTGAGGTTCTTGACTCCTGGACGATAGGAGATGGTAAAATTGAAGTATGTAAAGAAGAGGGCCCATCGTGCCTGGCGAGGATTGAGTCGACAAGTTTCCAGAAGATACTCAAGGTTTCTGTGGTCCATCAGCACCAGGAAAGGATGTTGCTGTAGAAGTTGGCGAATCATAAAAAGCACTGGAGTTCTTTGATGGTGGAAGGAGTGGCACAGCCTCTACCTTCCCCTCGTCCATCTGTCTTTAGGGCTGATGTTGTAGCCAAGGAACTGGAGGGATGTCTGATGAAACTAAAATGTTTCAGCCTTGAGGTATAGGTGGTATTCCCTCAGCCTTTACAGCACAAGCGCGACATGTTGACGGTGGTCAGTCTTATTCGGGGAGTACACCAGAATGTCATCTATTTAGACTCTCGGAACAACTCAATCATGAACCCCTGGAAAATGGAGGGGGCATTGAACAGGGCATACGACATCACACGGTACTCGTAATGGCCTGTTGGAGTCACATTCATCTCCCTTCCGAATGAGGTTATACACGCTGCGAAGGTCCAGCTTGTTGAAAATTGTAGCTCCTCTCAACAGTTCCAAGGCGAGGGGAAGTGGACAACAGAACTTGACTGTTATTCTGTTGAGGAAGCGGTAATCTATCCAGGGCCGCAGACTCGTTATGTCCTTTCACACTCTCTGATTCCATATGAACAAATAGGCCATAATAAATAAAATGTGATTTATTTTTAATGTCATAATAAACAAGGCAACTATAGCATAAACACTCTGGACAGAAAGCGTTGCAGAACAATCGGCTTGTCCGATAACATCGCCTGATTGAACAGCAGCTGGGTGTGCGGCGCAGACGATACAGAACATGAGGTAGTACAGTTCTTGGTAACTGTTAAACAAAGATACACATTCTGAGTATCTTACGAATTTCTCTGTAACACATCTGCCATGGACGTTCATATTCTCCCGGTTGAACAGTTTACTACAAGTATAGGTTTAGATAGAAATGGATGTGTTGAGCTGAGCGGGCCGCTCAAAATGAATACATCAATGTTTTGATAGTGCCTGGGATGCTCAGTGTTTATACATTTGGGGCAGGCAAACCCAAGAGTGCCCTATTTATAGTTGTCAATGAACAATAAACTGGGATAGTAGACTGTATTTTGACATCAAAAAAGTTACACTTGCAAAAACATGCACTGTTTAGCACCAAAACATGAACAAATATTCTACTGTGAATGAGCTTCTCTCAACATGCTAGGGATGTCAAGATTTTCACAAAGATTCTGTCAATTTTGGGTTGTTCCTCACCAAAAGCTAGAAATAATTTGCATTGAGATAATTGATGATTTACATTTGCATCAATGCCTGATCTGCATAATTCCTTTAGTGAATCAGGAGCTAAACCAGCGCAGACAGCACATGCAAATAAGCCGTGCTTTTACCAGCCGCAATTCATTCTTAGTGAATTATGTTTGGTTCTAGCAAGTTTTGGAAGTAACAAGTAAAATAACGGTTCAACAGTAACAAATCAAATAAGTAAAACATGTTACTTTTCTATATTAATTGCTGTCATGCTGTCATAGATCCTTTAAGACTTTGTTTGAGGGACAAACACTTTAGTTCACAGCATAAAATTCCTTTTGAATTCATAAAAACTGCTGCAAGCCAAGCATAAAACGCAGAAATGCGAAAGTTTAAAATTTTTTCAGCTTTTTCTATCATGACATCATCACTTCAGCAAACCCTTGCATTTAATCTTCTACGTCCTTGAAATCAGTCGATTTCTCATTTACACCAATGAATTCCCAACATTCCCTGACACCTTCAGAATTCCTAAATAGGGGGAAATGCTTTCTGCATAAACTGACTATTTAACAGGATACTATGCCTAAAATTACCATGGCGTGCATGTTTGTCTGTGTGTGTGTGTGTGTCTGTGTACATGAAGACAAAGTTTCAGACCGTGGCAAAAGCTTGAGCTCTGTGACTGGTATATTTGTCCAGATGGCGACCTTTATTTCCGCAGGATAGCGCTGTTGAGATATGCTGTCTGCCCTCTACACACTCAAATGGGAAATGGAGGGAATTTTGTGTCATGTGACCAACCCAAATAAAGCACAAAAGCCAACATCACTCAACAGATCTGGTGGGCCTGAGCTGAAACGCTCACTATTTCCTTAGCAATTCCTTTTTACACATTATAAATAAATGTATAGTTCCTCAAAAACAAACATGCATCTGTGACATTTAAAAATGTTGTAGTCAACTTCTAGAATACCACCAAATTATCTGTTTTCATACAGACTGGAACAGACAATCCACCCCCCTTGCATTGGAATATTTGGGTCAGAATTGCTTGAGTAATCACTGTGAGTACTAATGGCAGCTGTTTATTGTTTACCCAGGAGTGTACACCGTCAGTCCGGGGGTACCTATGAAAGATCAGGGGCTTGGCAGAATAGATTAGGGGCTCAAGCCCCCCAAGAGACCCCAATCGTGATGCCACTGATCTGTCCCTTGAAATTTCTCACCAAAACTTTATACACATAAAACAGCCACAGAAGCATTGGAAGAGATTCCAAGAATGTGAGCAGCTCTCTGAAGGCAATTTAATCGTAAACAAGCCACTCTGAGAAATAAAGATGATTAGATAAAGAAGATTACTATAAAGATGGTATAAAATTGACTTGGTCTGCACCAAAAGCACCCTAAATATTAACTGCAAAGAAAACAAGCTATAAAACAGCACAACCTTAGAAGGTACAGTTGAACACATGACATATTTAAATCATAAATGTTCAAGTTTAAAGTAAATTATACCCATAAAACTTGATTAATTGCTTTTAAACAGCTGAAGACTTTTTTGAAACGGTGTGCCTCAATCAGCTCCCTATGTCGTGAATCAGTACATTGTGAACATGTATTTGGGCAAGGGTGTTCATCCACTGAACATTGTGACACTTATGACAATTGCAAGCTTACGCATTAAACCACAGCTTGTATTTATCAACAACGTCGCTGTATAAATGACACTGTCTTTAAGTATATCTTTGCTATAAATTCTCCTCACTGCCCAGTAGGGGGCGCATGCATGAAGAATGTGAATCACCAAAAACACAAGAAGAATGTGAAAGTTAAAGGGGACTTAAATATTGATCTGTTTCTCACCCACACCTCATATCACTTCTGAAGATATTGATTTAACATCTGGAGTCGTATGGATAACATTTATGCTGACTTGTGTGATTTTTGGAGCTTCAAACTTTTGGCACCCATTCACTTGCATTGTATGGACCAACAGAACTGAAATATTCTTCTAAAAATCTTAATTTGTGTTCTGCAGAAGAAAGAAAGTCATTCACATCTGGGATGGCATAAGGGTGAGTAAATGATGAGAGAATATTCATTTTTGGGTGAACTATTCCTTTAGAAGATTGTTATCCTTTCATGGTCATTATGGATGAAAGATATTTCAAACAACATCTCTTTAAAAGAGAAAATAAGGCTTTGACTTCATTGTTTTACACTTGTTCTCATCTTCTAACGACTTGAAAGTTCTCAGAAGACATGACGATGTATCCGGTCAGGGAACCTAGAGAGCAACAATGCTCCCTGGTTTTTATGGGCCATTCTGGGAATTTTTAGAGTGCGAATGTTTCACTGCACTGGAACGACTTTGCATCTCGGACAGCCCTAGAAATGGCTGACTCGCCGATCAGTACCCTGAATACTGAACTAGGGAACTGATTGAAATGCACCCAGTATCTTTTACAGTAGTATGCTGTATTTATGAGAAGGGTAGTATCGTACTGTAGAGATAGTATAGACATTTTTATTAGTCTAAATGTTTCTTATTTTGGCATTCCCAATACATCAAACCCTGAAGTACTTTTGATCCACTTTTGAATTTACAACTCAGCTGAATCCAAAATATTTCAAACATTCAGACATGTCTGTGGAGTTGATGTACCATATTGTACTGAAAGATACAGAAAGGCTGTTACAGAGTGATGACATATTGCATGTTGTCATTGCCAAGGGTTACCAGACAAACAGTTGCACAGGTCAAAGCATTGTGTGTGCTCTCTTTCTCAGGATGTAATTGGCTTCAGTGTGTTTCCAGGGACAGAATACAGTACATCTGGCTCACAGCAGGAAGTTCTCTGCCTCATCCTTTCCCACCCGGTGGCTTGATCCCACCTAGATACAAGTGTATTTAATTGCAATGTATGACACAGTGGGCTTTGGCTTTCTAAACACAATTGTTATTTCATATTATAAATAGTGGTGCTTTATAAGGCAATCATCACTTTACAATTGGTCAATAAGTGTAAAGGATTGGAACAAACCCTTTACCTTAAGTGTTAAACTTTGGCATGTGACTTGTCCCAAGCCATTTGTGCTACAGACATGAAAGTTATCTCAAATTATGTGGTTTGATCAGGTAATGTGGGCTGTTATTTTTCAAAGTGATTGGACATGAGCTGTTAAAAACATCAGGCCAAAAAAACTGGTGGTCTAGTGGGCTAAAGCACATAACTGGTAATCTGGTAATCAGAAGGATGCTGGTTCGAGCCCCACAGCCACCACCATTGTGTCCTTGAGCAAGGCACTTAACTCCAGGTTGCTCCGGGGGGGATTGTTCCTGTAATAAGGGCTCTGTAAGTCGCTTTGGATAAAAGCGTCTGCCAAATGCATAAATGTAAATATCTACAGACCAGTATATGATAGAAACTTGGGAAGATACACTTTCGACTATAGCCAGTAAGAAACCACCTACAGTAGCAACCACCCAGAACATAGTAACCACATAAAATCACGATAACAACCATAGCAACCACATAGTTACGCCCTAGCAAGCACTTAAAAAAAAAAAGAAAATTGGTTTTCCATTTCAGTATATTTTATTGGTATGTTAGTAGTCTTTGAATCTTTAAATCTTCAGTGGGAACACCTTATCAATGTAGAAGCCATTTAAAGGGATGGTTCCCCAGATAATACAAATGTTTTATTACGTACTCACCTTCACGTTGTTACAAACCGATATGACATGTTGGGCAGAATATTAGCCTCAGTCACCATTCATTTTCAGTGCATCCTTTAAGTGAATGGTGAGTGATATCTATAACATTGTGCATTCCACAGATGAAAAAAAGTCATACAGGTTTGGAGCAATGCAAGGGTGCGTAAATGATGACAGAATTTTCAATTTTGGTTGAACTATCCCTTTAATCAAAAGAATTCTACAGTTCACAGGAAGTTTGTGCAGTTAAGTGTGACAGGCTTGCAACAAGATGGTCAAACCACAGTTAGTATGGATGGTCACCTGGAGTTTGTAATTTACAGCTCCGCTATACTCAGCGTCCTGTCCGCTGTGGGGTAGACTGCATCGAGAGCGTGTGGCAGATTGGTTGGACTTCAGCACACTAAGGGTGTCTACAGATCTCAGCCAGACTGCTCGCTTTATCTCAATTTCTTGGTGCTTCTATAATTGACTGACTGACAGCAGGCTCTCAACTCTAACGGCTTTAGTTTCTTCCCTTGTTAGACTCTTGTTTAGATATTTTCTCAGATGTAAAGTGTCATTGAGCTTTAGAAAGGCACTATATACAGTAGGTAAATAATATATCAAATAGGCTGTGGCTCAGGTGGTAGAGCGGGTTGTCCGCTGATTGCAGGGTTGGCGGTTCGATTCCCGGCCCACACGACTCCACATGCTGAAGTGTCCTTGGGCAAGACACTGAACCCCAAGTTGATCCCAATAGCAGGCTAGCGCTTTGCATGGCAGCTCTGCCGTCATTGGTGTGTTAGTGGAATGAGATGCAGTGTAAAGTGCTTTGAATACCGCTAAGGTTCAAAAAGTGCTATACAGCAGACTATTTACCATTCTTTCAAAGCGTTAGATCCACCTCAGAACTACCAATGTGATGTCACAGTGAAATCGGAACCAGTAGGTTGAATTTTCTTGAGCTAAAATCAGTCTGTGATCACTGAAATTGGCTGAAAACGCTTCCCCCAGTGGCCAAAGCGGTAAGTGTCGTTGGGCGTATAGCCACGTGTGCGCTCCATTTTCTGGGTGAAATGTCCACAGAGAGGCGCCAAAAGCGAGTTGTGAAATTCGTTTTTTTTTTCCAGCTGTACAGGCTGTAATACAGTGAAGAGGAATGTATGTTTTATAACCTTTCCCCCCCAACTCAAACCCACAACCTGGAGTAAAATGTAATGTTAGAGGGAACTATGCATCCTCCAAATCACACTTGTCATACTACAATACAGATGGCATAAATATCGCAAGACATCTGACAAGCTCTGGCAGAGCTCTGGCCTAGCGGTTAGCATATATGTTCTACGTGGATGATGCAAGTTTGATTCCATCTCATGATATTTCAGATCTATTTCCCACCTCCTCTACTCATCGTATCCGATCCTATTACCACTATCTTTATAAATTAATGTGATAACACCCCCCACCGCCCCCAAACAAAATATATAGCTTAACTGAACCTCTGTACGGTGAGGGGTGCCACGCTCCAGTTCAGCAATGCTACCGAGACACACACGTTCCTCCATTACCTTTCAATCACCCAAGTCAACTGCAGCTTGTAAAGCTCATCATGGAAGCTTTCCCTTCATTGCACAACTGCATTCCAGAAATGCACCATCAATGAGGCTTCATAGTGCATTTCAAGGGCTGTAAATCTCAGCTGGTGAGAGAGAATGAGACCAGAGGGCGTTGCAGAGTGACAACACCTGCAGTGGAAACGTGCAATCCTCCTGTCCCATGCCACATCATGGTGTGAACCAAGGGAGATTCCTATTTATGGATCATTGGGGATTTGAACCCTGGACTCAGCTGCAGTGGAACTGATTTGGCATACATCTGCAGCCTGTCGGCCTGACGCGAGGATGATTTAAATGGGCCTGGAAAACTGAAGGAATGCAAAAACGATGGGAAGAGCTCACATTGAGGTCTCCCTCTTTCAAACTGATTTATTTTCCATAGGGAAGCCGATCCATTCATGCCAAATTCTTTTCAGCGTCTGGTGTCCAGCGCTACAACGAATGTCTTTATTTCGTGTGCTCGGTTTCAATCTAGCATTTTTCTCCATTCAATTCCACTTGTCTTCCTCTTTCACCTCTGAGACAGCTTGTGATATTTTATTGAGGTGGACTGAATGACTGAAGGAACAATTTGCTCAGGGTTTGTACAGTAAATACACAACGGGACAGCCTTTAAAAAACTCTTTCTTACAACTGTAAGAAATATGAGGAGGCCAGGCAAAACTTGAATGATGCTTACGCTGAGCCATAGAGAGATAGCAGATTCAGCCAAAAGGTCATTGACAAATAAGGTGGAATAAGGTGACACTATGAACGATTTTATTGGTTATAAATGAACAAATTGGCATTATCGATTAAGTACATAAACAATCAGTGGTCAAAACAAAGTCCTGACCCCAATTTATTTCGGTAAGACTATAAAAATAACGTGTATTTTGAGCTATCGGGTCGGAGTTGGCGTGAAATCGCTGGCTTGTGTCGTTCTTCTTTGTGTCATGACGTCATGTCCGTAAACACAGGAAAGAAGTGCCGGCTGTCACGTGTTCAGTTCAGTCAGTCACGGTCACACAGTTCAGGATGGGATCGCTGCAGTCTGGATGGAGGTTTATCCGTCATCCGTTTGAAGTTGTTTACCTGCTATAATGCTTGGATTGGATACAGTATGTTGTCTGGTAGGGTTGTCATTATACTTATGTAAACCGGTCGCGATCTGTTGTCAGGGGAAGTTACTGTGCGTGTTTACCAAAACATATGACTTCTGAAATTGACTGCTTGTACATATTATTTTCATATTTAATAAAGTATGTTTAAACCCCATTATTGCTCGTTTTATGTTTTTAGTTTACAGTGTTATTAGGTCTAAAGTTTCACTTGCTTCATCATCTGCAGAGTTCATTTTTTCGTTTTAGTCTTTTGATGAAAATGTCCTTTAAAAATAGTCAATATTTCATCATGTTATATTTATTCATGTTAAGACTGTTTTACACGGACAAAAATTACGTAAAAGTTTTGTAAACGAAAATATCTTTTACTTGATGATGACGTGCAAAATAAACAAAAAACTAAAGTGTCAAACTGTAAAAGACCAAACTTATCAAATATTTAGAAAAAAACAATTATAAACATTTTCTGATGTAAACACGTAACAAACATACAGTATAAATGTACATAGGCCGACTGTCCTTGTGAAAACCCGAGCTCCTGAAATAATAATGTATAGACGGAAGTATTACTTACTTTTTGGAAGTTAGCCTGTAATCTGAAATCTTCATGCTTTAGAGACTTCATTTTCCATGAAAGGATATTATATTGCATGTAGCGTGTGTCACAATCAAGTTACGCAAGGTCAATTATGATTATTCTGACCAGCGCATCATTTAATTCAAGTTCACATGTTCATTCGTTTCGTTGTGCAGATGAAAGTTGTTTCATAAATGTTGTGGATATATTGATGAATCTCACATATAAATGGGATGTTTGATGAAGTATTTACCCCGTTTTAAAGCGGTTCATTTTGTCGGAGTTAGCAAGTTCAACTCATGCAGCTCCAGCGGAGAAATGCCCAACACACTGGATTAATGGATTAAATGAATCATATCTAACATCTTCTTCTGTTTACAGATTCTCAAGATGTTTCTTCTTCTGTTTATATCTTGCAGTATAATTATAGTCATATTTTCGTCAACAGTATGCTTTAATAAATAATTTAATAATCTTCATGAAGCACCTTTTCAGTCTCGTCTTCGTTATCAAAAAAACCTTCCATCAACAAACGTTTCATCATTGATTTTGTTGACGAGATTAAGTCTTACATTGAACTCGAATCAGCAGTTTCACGTAGTTTCACCTCTTAAAATTGTTAAGTATAATACAATATTCGATAAAACACTTGAATAATCACATTCAAATATACTTGTGGTGATTCAGAGTCCCCTGTTCTCCATGTAAAACACTTTGAGTGTAGTGTCATGTAGTTCATCAAAACAAGTAATGTTTCATTTTTAAATGTTTAATCATAAAACATAATAATATCAAGATGAAAAGAGCAGTAGTAGTGTCGAAACACGACGGGCGTAAACTGTTCTTCTGCAGGTTGCTTGCAATTTTAAATTTGAACCACAGATGTCGCTAGAGAGCACAAAGTCACATAGTGCCATCAAGTAAAAGGTATTAAAGATGCACTCAGTAACTTTAGTCTTTTTGTCATCTTTGACTTACACTGACACCTTGTAGTTTAGATGCAGCATCAATTAAAATCAATAGTTTTCAGTTTCAGATGCAATTGTTGATATTTAGTATTCACAGTCAGTCATGATTACTTTAATCAGTGAGTGAAAGTGTAAAATAACAGGGCGGTTACTGAGATTAAGCGAGTAGTATTTAGCTGGTCATGTGATTCTGACATGGCAGCCCCCATGAGGGGACCCTCTCCAAGTAGAACAAAACAGCTTTTATAAGATTACTGATATGACTAAAGTCTTCATTTTAATGTGAGCCGTCATGATTTCCTACATATATTGCAAAATTATACTTCATGTCTTTAGGAATTAAAACATTTGAATGAGGAAAAAACTGACTGAGTGAACCTTTAAAACACTTTCCTTGCAGATTGAATATGGGAGCATGTACAGGAGCATGTACTCGATGCAACTTAATCATTTATATATATTTACTGTATATAAAATTCATAAAAAAATATTTTTACAAATATCATGAATTTTAGCATCAAAGAAGTTTTCTCAGAATTATCCAAATGACCTGAACAAAATGTGCCTTTTCATAAAAATGCCATTTATCATTAATTATCGTTTTCGTTTTTTTTGTCACATGGCTGCCCACAGAATGCCAGTTTACGTGTTACATCACGTGACTTTGATTTGATGGACAAATGTTCTTTAAAATTTAATAATATTTTTAAATATATATATATATATATATATATATATATATATATATATATATATATATATATATATATATATATATATATATATATATATATATATTTTTTTAAAGAAATAATAATAAAAGATTATTCTGCACCGACTAATGCCAAGATTGATTGTTTCAAGAATTTCAGCTTTTAATAAGACTGATATTTTGGACAGCTTTAATTGCCAAAAAAATTTATTGTACAGTTGTCAAAGAGAAATGTGATTTGTAATCAAATTTAGCCTTACAGTTATCATCAAAGAGACACCAAACATAACAGAAACACATGTTAAACTGCCACATTTTAAATAAATGTTGTCGCAAAAACATTTTAGGCTTGGCAACTGTCCCACATTAGTCAGGACGGCCCGAATTTTTAAATATTTCCTGTATTTAAGTGCCAAAACGCTCAAGGGGGAAACATCCCCAATATCCCAGCTAAAATGTCCTGAATTGAAGCACTCAAAATGCTCAAGTATCCCATACTCATGTGGTAAAATGTTGGCAACCCTAAAAAGTATGGATTTTATACTTAACATCAAACCTTCAGATGTAGAATTAGTGTCATTTGTAGAATTAGCACATTGGTGCACATTAGCACATTTGTTTAGTTTTTCCTGCGTTTATTTGATTATACTATAGCTTTAATGCGTTTACCTGGTAAAACACTTACATTTACACATTTGGCACATTCTTTTATCCAAAGAGATTTACACTGCATTGACTGCAATCATGCAGCACTTTTTCTCAGAAATGCGTTCTCTGGGAATCAAACCCTTGACCCTGGCATTGCCAGCCACGCGCTCTAACAGTTCAGCCACCGCCTGTGAAAGTCCAATTAGGATTTAAGATGATTAAATTCTGGATAAGGACCCAAGAAAAATATGTCTATGAAATTTCCATTCTCCTTCTAAGATGATGAAAGATGTTTTAATTTGACAACATGTTTTCACTTGAAATTGGAAGAGCTTCTGAATAGGAGATTTTCCCCAGTGCTTCACTGCATCCGAAGGCGGTTCATGAAGCACGTCCTGATTACAGTGGAACATATGAAAGTGAATATGAAAGTGCTATAAATTAATCTCCAGTTACTCAGTGGGTGTGTTGCATTTATGAAAACAAACATGAGAACATGGAAAGCACAGAGATAAATCAAAAGACTAACAAGCTGTGCACTTATACACTGATGCAATAAGATGGCCCGTTTTTTTGCTGTGAATATAGTCCAAAAGGAAACATTGTCTACTTAACGGAACATGCCGACACCCCTCCTATTTTGTTTATTTTCATGCACTGCCCAGAAGCCCTGAAATATTAGCGCGACTAATATGTCAGCCAGAGATTTAATTGGAAATTTTTATGGGCCAATGTTTTCTATCGACGCCCGCCCAAGCAGTCAAACAAGTAAGTCACAGTAACTGTATAAGGGGCTCGTATACGGCAAGATTTATTTAAAAATATCTCCTCAAGGTTTAATAACAGAGCACAGGGTTTCTCCGAGGAGTCAATAGAGTGTGACATGAAGATGTATAGGCCATGAGAAACAAGCTACATTTCTGAGAACAGTTGGAACGGTTCCCGTTGAGCGTAGTGACTGTAGGATTCCTAACGGGATAACCTGGGCCATTTCCAGCACTCTCAACAGGAAAAATGTCCAGCGATATTCAGGTTATTATGTATTATTATCCATTACATGTTATGTTTTTACTGGCATAGCATACCAGCAATATTTATTCGTGGAATGAACGGAGACCTGAACGTTACTGATTGGACAATTATACAGTTGTACAGTCCCATGGTGTCAAAACGTTCTTGTGCAAACCAGAAGAAGCTGGTGACCTCAATAACCGACTTTGCGAATTAGCGTGACCAAGGCTGCATCCGAATTGCTGTACTTTCAGAGGATGTGCTGAATTGATAAAGAACTTACTTATTGACTGTTGATGAAGTACGCATTTTAGGTGTCCCATTTTTTAAACAAGTTGGCTACTAATTATCCATAAAGAGCAACTTTCTTCCAGAAACTTGTGCTTGTAAAGAGCCATCCAGTTCAAAGTTCTGCACAGTGTTTTTTAACTTTTCTAATCTGATGGCTCTTGTGTAAAATACTGAGTGGCAGGAAAAGACACAAATTTGGACGTGTGCACGAAATTAATGTGTAAGAATTGCAAAGAGTAGAAGGTGCAGAGATATTGACATTAAGCTTTAAAGGGGCAGTTCACTCAAATATGAAAATTCTCTCATCATTTACTCACCCTCATGTCATCCCAGATGTGTATGACTTTTCTCTTCTGCTGAACAAAATTTAAGATTTTTTGTTGTATGGACCTGCTCTGCAGGTCCATACAATGTAAGTGAATGGGTACCAACATTTTGAAACTCCAAAATCCACATAAAGGCAGCATAAAAGTAATCCATATGAATCCAGTGGTTTAATCCATGTCTTCAGAAGAGATATGATAGGTGTGGTTGAGAAACAGATCAATATTCATGTAATTGTTTGTCATAAATTCTCCTCCCTGCCCAGTAGGGGTGATACGCAAGAAGGATGTGAATCCTCAAAAACAGAAGAAGAAGTGAAAGTTAAAGTGGAGATTGAGTGATCAGCTAGGAGAATTTATAGTAAAAAAATCACTTAAATATTGTTTCTCACCCACACCTATCAGATCACTTCTGAATATATGGATTTAACACCCATAATAGTTTTGGCACCCATTCACTTGTATTGTATGGACCTACAGAGCTGAAATATTCTACAAAAAAATCTTAAATTGTGTTCAGCAGAAGAAAATAAGTCACACACATCTGGGATGGCATGAGAGTGAGTAAATTATTTTTCATTTTTTCATTTTCATTTTTGGGTGAACTGTCCCTTTAAGCTAATAATGCATTTTATTGTATTTTAATGCCACACTCAAATCATTAAACGTCACTCAATTTCGTAAACTGCTGAATGATGCATGGTGTTATCCAATAAACCAATAACTCCAACAGCCTTAATGATGATGCCCTTCAAAGGACACAACAACATTTGCTCTTTGATGTTCAGCTCATTTCTGATGCTGTAGTGCATTTTCACAGCCAGTAAGCAGTAC